>NC_089264.1:23010232-23310232 GCF_963930625.1 Muntiacus reevesi | reverse complement strand
CTATTTTCAGTGTTTCCTCTTTTCACTTTCTGTCAGAGATAGAGGAGAATGAAATATTTCTGCCTGCATATACTGCAATCAATTTTATCAGTAAGTATGGATCTCAAAATAAAACCATCCTGACCTCTCATCAAAGAAGGTATTTTCAATTGCTTGCGGATAGCTTAGAAGTACACATCATTGTTCATACTCATACCCCTGGTCATTTGTCATGTGTTTGGACATTTCATTATCAGCGATATTTTACTATCTATTCATCTCTGCTCTTTCAAGAGTCTGCTTTTAACATTAAGACAATAGACTTCATCCGGTCAATAAAAGAACATTCCAATATGGGGTGATTAAGGAGATTAAACCAGTCAACTGTAAAGGAAATCAAGCCTGAATATTCTTCGGAAGGACTGATGTTGATGCTGAAGCTACAATACTTTGGCCACCTGATGCTAAAGAGCCAGCTCATGGGAAGAGACCCTGATGCTGGGAAAGATTGAGGTTAAGAGGAGAAGGAGGAGACTGAGGATGAGATGGTTAGATAGCATCATCAACTCAATGGACATGACTTTGAGCAAACTCCAGGAGATGGTAAGGCTTCCTAGGTGGCACTCATGGTAAAAAACTGACCTGTCAATGTGGGAGACATAAGTAACCCAGGTTCAATCCCTGGGTTGAGAAGATCCCCTGGAGGAGGGCATGGCAACCAACTCCAGTATTCTTGCCTGGAGAATCCCCATGGACAGAGGACCCTGATGGGATACAGTCCATAGTGTCACAAAGAGCTGGACACAGTGAAGCCACTTAGCACAACACATGCCAGGAATTAGTGGGGGACAGAGGAACCTGGCATTCTGCAGTCAATGGGCTCACAAATAGTCAGACACGACTTAGTGCCTGGACAACAACAAGAACGTATGCCAGGATGTCAGGCAACGTGGTTCAAATGGGCAATTTACTCAATTCTCTCAAAGCCTTGAAAACAGAAATCATGTCCATATTCAACTCATAGGGTTGTGATGAGGATAAAATTCATTCATATATTTAAATGTATTTATTGGGCACCTCTTACATGAGCTGAGGGGATAGGGAATGACAAGATGCTGCTTTAGATACAGAGGTCAGAGAAAGTTGCTCCAGCATTTTATTTGAGCAGAAATCTGAATGAACTGAGAAAACAAGTCATGCAAACACGAGGGGAGAGAACTTTCTAGGCAGAGAAAAGAGCGATGTCAAGGTGCTCCGCAGGGAATATTACTGCCATGTTTGAGAATCTGGCTGAATTGTGATATCATCAGTGAAGTCATGGCATACATTTTCTTAATGTCCAAGTGTCCAAGTGTTAGTCACTCAGTAGTATCTGACTCTTTGCGACTCAGGGCCTAGACAGGTGTTCATAAGTATTAGCAATTCTTTTTAGTATCTAAATCTCCAAAACATAAATATCTCCCCTTTTTATTATTCTGTTTCATGTAAGAGAATCTACTTATGCTAATCACTGAACTAAGACTCTCTTATTCTTTAAGTCAACAGGCTTGCTGCTGCGAAAAGAAGTAAGTTGACTGGGTTCTTCTTTGGGACGAAGCAAGGAGCAATGATTTCAGACTTGCCTCATGCAGAATTATGACAGGATAATGCTGTGCTTTTCTGAACTTGGGTTGTCTGTACTGATGGCCTCAAGGAGACAGAGTCAGAAGTAGGTGGCAGGAGAGCTGTACTACATAGAATTCCCAGAACCAGGGAATTTCTAAAGTTTTCCAGACTGAGAAGTCACAGTATCCACACAGAGTGTATTGTGGAAGGATGCTTCTCCTCTGTTGGAGAAGATATTTATTACATGAGGAATAGTTATTATAGAAAATGTATTATTTATTTATAAATAAATAGTATTTATTGTAGAAATTAATAGCACTTGTTAACTAAGAAGGTACAGACATAAAAGAAGAAGAGCCAAAGAAGGAGAAAAAGATGCAGGAGGAGGGGAAAAGGAGGAAGAAATCATCCTACTTCGTTATCAGACAAACATACTGTTCATGTTTTTTTTCTTTTGCATACAGATGCTATGAAAATGTGCAAAGATTTTTTAAATTATATCTTTGTTAGCCTACTATGTTCACTTCACATTTGATCTTTACCATCTTTTCCTAACCATAAATGCATCTGACCACATCTTTTTTTAGTGGCCGCATAGTTATCCAACAAATTTGAGCCAATTATTTACCCGATTATTGTAACCTTATGATAACCTCCCTCTAACATGTTAAAAATGTTGTTTCTCTTCACATAAGGCAATTGTGTTTCCAATATGCATGGAAGAAAACAATATATAATGATAACCATCTTCCACCAATAAGGTGACAACTTCAATGAGTTTGTAGATTATTGAACCCAGATAACCTAGATGGTGTAGTCACTCACCCAGAGCCAGACATCCTGGAATGTGAAGTCAAGTGGGTGTTAAGAAGCATTACTATGAACAAAGTTAGTGGAGGTAACAGAATTCCAACCAAACTATTTAAAAATCCTAAAAGATTATGCTGTTAAAGTGCTACACTCAATATGTCAGCAAATTTGGAAAACCCAGCAGTGGCCACAGAACTAGAAAAGGTTAGTTTTCATTCCAATCCCAAAAAGGGCAATGCCAAGCAATGTTCAAATTACTATACAGTTGTGCTCATTTCATATGCTTGCAAGGTAATACTCAAAATTATTCAAGCTAGACTTCAGCAGTACATGAACCGAGAACTTCCAGATGTGCAAGCTGGGTTTCAAAGAGGAAGAGGAACCAGAAATCAAATTGCCGACATTCATTGGATCACGGAGAAAGCAAGAGAGTTTACCAGACCATCTTACCTGTCTCCTGAGAAAACTGTATGTGGTTCAAGAAGCAATAGTTAGAACATTATATGGAAAAATTTACTGGCTTAAAGTTGGGAAAGGAGTACGACAAAGCTTTATATTGTCACCCTGCTTATTTAACTTCTATACAGAGTACATCATGCCAAATGTAGGGCTGGATGAATCATAAGCTGGAATCAAGATTGCTAGGAGAAATTCCGATAACCTCAGGTATGCAGATAATACTACTCTAATGGCAGAAACTGAAGAGGAACTAAAAACCCTTTTGAAGAGGGGGAAACAGGAGAGTGAAAATGCTGGCTTAAAATTCAACATTCAAAAAATTAAGATCATGGCATCCAGTTCTATCATTTCATGGAAAATAGAAGAGGGAAAGTGGAAGCACTCAGTGGGTTCCAAAATCACCTCAGAGGGTAACTGCAGCCATAAAATTAAAAGGCACTTGCTCCTTGGAAGGAAAGCTATGACAAACCTAGACAGTGTATTAAACAGCAGAGACATCACTTTGCTGACAAAGATTCATGTAGTCAAGGCTATGGTTTTTTCAGTAGTCATGTACAGATGTGAGAGTTGAACCAAAGAAGGCTGAGTGCCAAAGAATTGATGCCTTTGAACTGTAGTGCTGGAGAAGACTCTAGAGAGTCCCTTGGACATCAAGGAGATCAAATTAGTCAATCCTAAAGGAAATCAATCTTGAATATTCATTGGAAGGACTGATGCTGAAACTGAAGCTCCAATACTTTGGCCACCTGATGTGAAGAACTGACTCATTGGAAAAGACCCTGATTCTGGGAAAGACTGAAGGCCAAAGAAGGAGGAGGCAGCAGAGGATGAGAAGGTTAAACAGTATTACTGACTCAATGGACATGAATTTGAGCAAGATTTGGGAGATGGTGGAGGACAGAGGAGACTGGCATGCCATAATCCACGTCACAAAGAGTTGGACAGGATTTAGCTACTGAACAACCACAACAACAATAAACAACTAGATAGAATGGCATCTATCTGCATTTAAAAATTCAGATAGGTAGGCAGATAGACTGACAGTTAGTTAGAAAGATAGATAGATGGACTGTTAGAACTATTCAGTTTACTGACATCCTTGATATACAAATAAGGTCTCAGACTCCTTGCTAAGTTTCAGCCATGGACCATCCCACTCTGAGTACAGTTGCTCACAGATTAGGATGTGCAGATGATGCAAGGCCTCAGGTCCATAAAGTAGGGGCCCAGAATCAGCGGCATCAGCTTTACCTGGTAACTTGTTAGAAATACTAATTATCTGGCCCCAACCCAGACCACACACATATCAGAAGCTCTAAGGATATGGCCCAGCAATCGATTTTAGCAAGACCTGTTGGTGATTCTGATGCACATTCAAATTTAAGAACTACAGAAAGAGGGAATATGGTAGCTGAATACTGTCACTACCAGTAAATAGACCTGTGACTTCCCACCAGTTACATCCTCTGGGCTTCATTTTTCTCAGTCACAAAACATCAAAAACTGGAAATGGGAACAAACATTATATTTGTAATCACAGAAGTGCTATAAAGATTAAATGACACTCTATAAGAAAGCAATTGATGGTACCTGGCATAATAAATAACCATTGATCATTTAAGAACCTATTACACGATAGATACAGGAACACACAGTAAAGAAGGTAAATACATTCTTGACCTTCATTTAGCAAGAGAAGAGCAGTTGTGTTTTTTAAGGAACTAAATATCATATTTGCCTTGATAACATATAATTGAGACCCAAGGAAGGGAGTGGCTAATTCCATTTGGGAAGGACAGAGAGTCAGGAACATCTTCACAGAAAAGAAGACTGTGAGCCATCGAGAGACCAGGGTAAGCTAAGTCTTGGAACTCTGAAAAGTCCAGGCTTGTGCAGGGTGCAAGAAGAGGTCACTCTTTAGACACGGATGACACATGAATGAGACACAGAGTTTCCTGTCGCACTGACGTCTGCCAGGAGAGGAAGAGTCAAAGAGGAAGCCACAAGTATTTAGAAGGAACAAAATTCAAAAGAGGAAAAGATAAGGTAAAAAGCAAGCAAGATCATGGAGGTCTTAAATGGTCTTTCTATTTCAGCTTCCAAGCAATGTCAATTTCCCTCTTTGTAACATTGTTCTAAAGAAAACCACATTTTTTTTTTTTTCTCCTAGAACCTGATTCACTTTATTTATTTATTTTTTTATTAGTTGGAGGCTAATTACTTCACAACCTTTCAGTGGGTTTTGTCATACATTGATATGAATCAGCCATAGATTTACACGTATTCCCCATCCCGATCCCCCCTCCCACCTCCCTCTCCACCCAACTCCTCTGGGTCCTCCCAGTGCACCAGGCCTGAGCACTTGTCTCATGCATCCCACCTGGGCTGGTGATCTGTTTCACCATAGATAATATACATGCTGTTCTTTCGAAACATCCCACCCTCACCTTCTCCCACAGAGTTCAAAAGTCTGTTCTGTACTTCTGTGTCTCTTTTTCTGTTTTGCATATAGGGTTATCATTACCATCTTTCTAAATTCCATATATATGTGTTAGTATACTGTATTGGTCTTTATCTTTCTGGCTTACTTCACTCTGTATAATGGGCTTCAGTTTCATCCATCTCATTAGAACTGATTCAAATGAATTCTTTTTAACGGCTGAGTAATATTCCATGGTGTATATGTATCACAGCTTCCTCATCCATTCGTCTGCTGATGGGCATCTAGGTTGCTTCCATGTCCTGGCTGTTATAAACAGTGCTGCGATGAACATCGGGGTGCACGTGTCTCTTTCAGATCTGGTTTCCTCAGTGTGTATGCCCAGAAGTGGGATTGCTGGGTCATATTGCAGTTCCATTTTAAAAATTGTATTGATGGAGGAAAAGAAATTACAGAAAGGCTATATCACAATTTGAAGCCCAGTGGAAAGGTAAAGTGGCCTTAGGAACTTTTTAATATTTCTTTTCTTTCTCTCTTTCTCTTACTAATTGCCTGAAGGAAAGCAAGCCATCATCTTTCAAGGAGAGGAAGGTGAGGTGAAAGGGGAGGAAAAGAGGAGAGAAGAAAGAAAGCAGTAAGGAATAGAAGGCGCTCCTTGGGGACTCCCATATGCAGAGTCAGGAGCCTGCAGTCGACTTTCAGATACACTGAAGTAAATCATTCACTGCCTTTGGATTTATTTGGCTCCTTTGTGGCTCATTATTTATGACTGAGTTCTTTGTACATGGTTATTTTTAATGACTTTGTTCCCAAGCTAAGCACTTGATACCATTGTGCCAGTACAGCGCCTGTGAAAATTGACCACTTTGTTCTGTTTAAAAAGAACTATAGATTTGCAAATGCAGAAAATAAAACAGTGTCCATAAAGTAGATGTTCTGGATCGTCTGTTATCTTATTTTACATTTAAAATGTTTTCCCAGTCAGTCAAATCATGATTTACAGCTTTGCCCAAAGATAGAAGCCTAAGACCATCCACTCCTCTAACTCAATTGAGGATGACTCAAGTCCTCACTTCCTCTGCCTTCAGCTCTCCGGTGAGGACAGGAGAAATGATGATGCTCTGTGTAAATATACACATGTGCATTCTTGCTCTGTAGCTCGGGTTTGAAATTTTCCACTCTAGAAGACATTTACCACTTTCCCTTGCTTTTCCCAAACATGAAGTCACTCTTAGAATAAAGGAAAGTTCGTTTAGAGACCATGATGCTCATTTCAATATAATTAAATTGCATACACATAGTCACACTCAGGGAGAGCTGGAACGTCAGTTTCTAATTTGCCACCAAACAAACATTGTCTCGGGTTATTTTCCAGAGCGTAGGGTGGTAACTTTAGTAATTGAAGAGGGGAATAAACAAAGTTAGCATAAAATTATAGTCTGACACAACCTTAAATTCTGCATTTTAAGATCTGGGTGAGCTCATCTGTCACGAGGCCTAAAATAAACAAGTGTCCAGGATGGAAACAATAGTATAGTTAAAAGTCATCCATGCAAGTGACTCAAGCTTTCGAAGTGCCTTCTGCCTGGGGCAAAGTGAAATTCTGAGGGATGAATCTGACAATCTTGCTTTCAAGATAGTAACATGTTTAAACAACCACCACAAAATGGACTCACACAGACACACACGCTTTTATTCGCTTTGTAAAATGTTGAAAAATAATTGTGTTGATAAAACATAAAAGTTATTGAGTTGTCTGTGCTCTGAGTTACAAGGTGAATGCCAGAGGAGTTACATTTTTCAGAACTTCAAATGATTGGGAAATGGAAAGAGGAAGTGAAATGAAGTGTCTCTCTGCCTGAATTGTAACAGACCAAGGGACAAGACCCAGGAGCAAATATCAAGGACTTGAAGAATCTTCATGCTTCCCCATCTCAATAAATGGAAACTCATGTTTACAATTGCTCAGACCAAACTGTTGGACTCTTGACTCCTTTCTTTCTCTCCTGTCTTACATCTAGCTGTAAATTCCACCAGCATGGGCATCAATCAGCCTGGCCTAGTGACAGTCATTGTTTGCCAGTTTTGTTATCACAGTAGAATATTTATTGGTCTCCTGTTCCCACCATTGCCCCTTTGCTTTCTCTTTTCAACCCAGCAGCTGAATGATACTGTTAGAATTTAAGCCAAACCATAACAATGACTATCCATCTCTCTGAGAGTAAAGCCCAGTTGGTTTATAGTATCCTAAAAGCTTCTCTTGTGGCTCAGCTGGTAAAGAATCTGCCTACAATGCGGGAGACCTGAGTTTGATCCCTGGGTGGGGAAGATGCCCTGGAGAAGGGAAAGGCTACCCACTCTAGTATTCTGGCCTGGAGAATTCCATGGACTGTATAGTCCATGTGGTCGCAAAGAGTCAGACACAACTTAGTGACTAAACCACCACCATTATGAGTTTTGGTTAAAAATAATTATTTTCATCAGTAAAGTTTTTCCTGATCAACTTACTTAAAACTGAAGTTTCCTTCTTTACTCTCAGGATTCCCCAATTCCTTTCATTATTTCTACCATAGCAGCAATTATCTCCTACAGAATGCAAATTTTATTTATTTGCTTACTATATGTTTCTTTTATCAGGGATGTTTGTTTGTTTTATTATCTCTGTTTCCAGAGTGACTATAATAGTGGCCCAGGTTGGTAAGTCTTTAATAAATAGTCATTAAGATGATAAAAAGAACATCTTCAAATAATGTCAACTGTACCACGTATAAGAGGGCTTCCCTGCTGGCTCAGTGGTAAAGAATCCACCTGCCAAGGCAGGAGATGTGGGTTCGATCCCTGAGTCAGGAAGATCCCCTGGAGGAAGGGAACGGCAACCCACCCCAGTATTATTGCCTGGAGAATTCCATGGATAGAGAAGCCTGGTGGGTTACAGTACATGGGGCCTCAAAAGAGTTGGACACGACTGAATGATTAAACAACAACAACTACTTATAAGACCAGCTTTGCTCTGGTTCACTATCAATATTTGGGAAACAGACATGAGAAACCTCAGGACTCATAAATAAAAAGAAGGAAAAAGAATTCTGAAGAAACGGTGACTATCCGAAGAAGTTAAGTGCCCCTGCTTCACTGGTTTTGTGGCTCCATGGGACAGCCCATTGACTCATTTCTCTCCCAGGCCCAAAAGATGTCATTCTAGAAATTTAGAAGCAAACACTTAGGAAAAAGGAAACAATTTTAAAGACTGGTTTATGAGCAATTAGCCAACAGCATTTCCTAAATTCATTAAGGGTTTGACAACACTGTCCATGTTTCCAAATCACAATCATATTCCATGTGAAACACATATCCGGCATTAAAAAGTATTAGTAATAATGCTACCAATTTCATTCATACTTTCAACTTTGATTTAAAATAACAGGTTTACTTGACTCCAGACTAACTTCTCTAAACCCACTCTGGCTTTATTTAGGCCCTGGATTAATGAGGCCATTCTAATTTTTCAAACATGACTAGGATTAGAGTTCCTCTAGTATGACCAAAGAAATGGCTTGGGCAAGAGATGAAGTAAAACTTTTTCTTGTCATTCTGAAGTAAGGAGATGCATGACCCTGAAGACCTTCAGCTATGGTTGGGTGTCATCTTACACTGATCCCGGTGGATCTATAACAATGCACACTGATATCCACCATTTATTTCCAACTGTCACAGACTGCTTTCTGGCCTCAGGCTTGCTTCCCTGGAGTGGTGGAAGGAATAATGAGTTAGAAGTGAAAAAGAAAAGTTCTAGGTAATAAATAGCCTCAGTGAACGATAACATGAATGAATTTACCCAACTGTCTCTCAGAGGCTGAAATGAGTCACTTCACATTTAAAGATATTCCAACAACAAATTCAGATGCACAGAGGATTCATTTCCCTAACAATGCTGTCAGGTCTTATGTCTCACTGGAGAAGCTGAATCACAAAAATTACAAAGCACCTCATGGTCGGTACCCTAAACAGGCATACGCAATTGCTCATTCTATTATTTTCAGAGAGAAAACATCTTACTGCACTGAACCAAGCAGACGGTGGAAAAGGATACCTTAAGGAGTCCAAACTATTAAGGTAGGAGCAGCTTGGAAACCAGACCGAATCCCCGTGACACCAAGGGTTCCCCAGACCTGGAAGACTCCATATAACATGGCATTTTTTCCTCTCCCTGAGAAATCTGATGTTGTATAAGGACAGTCTCAGTTTTGGTCTTTTCTGTTAAAAACAAATCAGTGACTCAAAGTCAAATAATTTTTTTTAACTAGAAGAATTTTTTACATTCCCTGTCCATCTTTATGGCTAACAAAATATATAAGAACTGAAAGTACCAATTATTAATACCTTCAAATTGTTTCTCCTCACAAGAATTATTTTTTGGTTTGGGCTGCGTGGCATGAGCATTGGTCCACTCACATTTTCCTTAGCTGCTTACATGGCCATGTGCATATAATAGCTCCTTTTTTTTAAAACTAAACTTATTGCTGCTTTTCGTTTCATCCCCTCTGTGCTTCATCAGCCTTTCTCGGTACCATGCAGTGGAGTTCAGAGATCAGCATAAAAAAAAATATCTCGGTTAAGAACATCTGAAGAGCTTTGCAAGGCTGTGTAAATATACAGAAACAAACTCACTCTACCTATATCAAAAGGGTGAAGAACTCCTGAACAGTAATTCAAGGTCAGTGATTTGCTTTTATCGCTTTCCAGCACTTTGCATAGCTGGCAGCTCTCCATTCTTTGGGGAGTACAGGGAAGACAAGAGTCCATAAGACTTCACAGTCTCAGCCAGAATTTCCATAATCACATCAACAGATGGAATAATAATCACCACCAAAGTCACTGCACAATCTTTCTGATCCAAGGAAACTTCCTCCTGCTTCATTTCAAAACCATTTCTACTGGCAATTTAGACACTCGGTATTCTTATTTTCTGGAAATGTTGCCAAGTTCATGTGATTCTAAAATAACTGATGAGTGCGAGCGCTGCATTTGAATACAATGCTCTGGAGGGAGCCACTGAATGCATGGAGGGAGCTTGAGCAAAGGCAAGGCTCTCGTCAGTGCTACCTGGAACCCTGTGATGTTCTTGGCCCCTAGCAGCGGTGAATGCAAGGCCAGTCACACTCAGCACTATCTCTAGGCCACCTGGGCCCTGTCTCCACAGCTGCAGTTTCGATCAATTTCAAACTGTGCTTGACGGTGTCCTTCCCCAGCCTCTAGGTAGTAGGCTCTCTCTATGGTCTTGATGATCCCAAAGGGAAAAGTCAGTTACATGGACTATATTGTAAAGCATATCATATCAATAAAATTAGATTTCATACTTTCTAGAATCTGGTCTGCTATTGTACTGAATGTTGATTGCTAGACAACAGCTCTGGATCTTCCCGAGAAGTGCCATTTGAAGAGCATGACAAATTTAAGTTAATCATTAAAGAAACCTGAAAAGTATATCTATTGTGTACATTTTAAAATCATTTGAAATTTAAGGCTTTATTGATACATGCAGTCTGAGAGCATTTGGAAACAGACATTGGTTTCTCAAAACAATTATTCTAATTATTCATCTATGAGAGGATCTTTTATTAATACAGCGTCCAGGTCACATGCATGGACAATCTGAATAATCATGAAAGTATAATACTAATATGAATCTCTCTTCCACTCTTAAGACTTCATAAGGTGTCACAGTAATTACTACCTATGTTTATATTACATAATCTCCTAAAAAGATAATGAAAACAGGGGAGAAAGAATCTATTATTTAAGCAGAAAATTTTATTGAGATCTGCTAATATATGTCAGGCATTATAAAAGACTTTAAGAAGAATACAGAGTCCTTTTTCTTCTTTGTACATTCCATCCCCTTGAAGTTTATGTCATCTTACATAGGATCAGCTGTAGTCTAATGGGAAGTCTCTGAAATCTATGTTTATAATAGCAACCTCTCTTCTAAGCTTTACGCCAACATTAACAACTATACTAGCTGGCATCTGTTTTTTATGGGGAAGGGGAGGTTTAAAGTTGCTAGAAAAAAAATGCATGATGCCCAGTTAAATTTGTTCCAAATTTACGGGACAAATTCATACTAAAAAAAAAAAAAATGTTAATTGTTTATCTGAAGTTCAAAGTGAGCTCTGCTTCCTGAACTGTAATTTGCTAATTCTGGCAACCCTGGGATGGAAGCTGGCATCAGTTTTTATTCTTTCATGTTTTGATCTTTGCATTTTCCCTTCTCCTATAACTCGGAGCAAAAATCAAGCCCTAAGCATTTCCTTGTCTTAAGGGATTTTGCAGGATATACTTTTCTTGTTAAAAATCTATGAAAAGATTATCCATGATGTTTAAAGAGAAAAGGAGAGAGAAAGAAGATGGAGAAGGCAGGAGAGTGACTGGAGGGAGACATTTCCCTTAAATGGCACAGATCAGAGATGGGCAGGTCTTACATTTATAAGGAGCCAGCACATTGTTCGCAAGCACTTGTCTTACAGGGATGATAAGGCAAGACGTTGAAGAGGATGATGTGGAAGAGAGGTGTGTCTAGGGGGTAGCGCACATGATTCCAAGGTTCCTGGCCCCACTATCCAGTCACACGGGTCAGCAGTGAGTGGCCTAGAAGCAGTGAACATATTACACATGAAGGTTCTGTGTGCACAAAATGATGGGTGCTATGATGAAAACAAGTGTCAACTGCTGACCACAGAGGTTTTTTTTGATGCTTTGGCATCAAATAATATCAAGAATCTTCACACCAGGGGATTATGAGTAAATTTCCTCCTACACGCCAGAACTATGGGCACTTAGAGTCTAACACAATTTGATTTAAAGGGAATAATGAAAATCAGGTATTCCATACTACATCTATGATATCAAGTTCAGACATTTTTGTGGTAGACACCGATGGCTACTCACCCCAAACCATTTATTTTCCCAATGTATCCTTGCTGGCAGACTGCCTTCTGCTCTAAGAGATGAACATACTAGAAATTTCTATCCCAGCTTCCTTATAAATGATGAGTATATGACCCAATTCAGACCACTGGGACCTGGAGAGTTTCTTCTCTGATTAAAACAAAACAAACAAGTCGTGCAAAAAGACAAAAATAAAAACAAACACCTATCATAAGGGAATGGAAAGATGCTCATAGGTATGATGATGTCATTGAGTCATTTGTTAGTCAACTCTGTAATGGCCATGTTTCAGAACCTTTTTGTTTTATGAGATAATAACATGTTTTTAGACACGTTTCAATGGTTTTTCCATTATTTGCATCTAAAAGAACTCCCAAATGATAGAACACTAGTGTTACAGATTGGGTTTTCTAGAAGCAGATGCTGAAATGCAGTTTAGGTGCATAAAGTTTATTAAGGACCAAAAACTAAAAAGGAAAGGTTAAGCAACAGAAACAGGCAGAGGAAAAAGTTGAACTGGCAAGGAGCTCCAAAGGAAGTATTAACCAGCCACAAGATCGTGCCCAGGTCACAAAGGCCAGAACTTTACATTCCTGTGTCTCCCGGAGACTGACTGCAAGCTACTCCAGGAGGGATGTAACCTCAAGCGAAGGAGTTCTATGATGCTAAGGCAAATCTGATGGTGAAGACAGGTGGATGTTGACTTTCAACCAGGTGCCCTGTTGCTAACCAGCAAGCCTTTCCTTGAAGGGTGATCTGGGTATCTTCACTTACACAACAGCTATATGCAGATATCTATATATATGTAAACACAGAAGTACATACATATGTGTATATATGTGTTTGTGTGTATATATATATATATATATATATATATACATATATATATATATGTATGTATGTATATATAAACTGTTAAATCAATCTCTATTCTAACACCTCAAATTCAATGTGATCAAAATTAAAGATGATCCTACTCCCATGTCAGTAAGCTAGGGCTGACATCTCAAATTGTCTTTGATATATCTTAACTCCTCTCCTCCATCCAGTCATGTAATAAGCCTAGTAAGTAGTGTCTTGCTTTGGGCTATCCCCCCACCATTCCCATTAATGTGAGTGAAATTCAAGTCTCACTGTGCTTCAACTAAGGCTGAAGTCATTTTTTTTTCTCCAAACCCTTACACTTCTTCTCCAAAATAATACTACCAACTTGTTTTTCCTAAAGCCAAGTTCTGATCATCTTGTTGCTCCTCATAAAAGCTTTGATAGCTCTCCTTTAACTATGAAATTTTAGAAATTTCTTGTTTTCCATTCCAGTCTTTTTAGGGTCCTCCTTTTAATTTATCATTGAAGAAAAACAGTGAGTTGATTAGTGATTCCAACGTGATGCATTCTATTTCCAACATGTCTGCCTTTCTTTTATTGATGCCATTTTAGAAATCTTTTCTTTAACCTGCAGCTATGCCTTCTCAAATTTTATCAGAGGGCAACCTGACTCATCAGACCCACTGGGCAGTTTGACACCGAGACTTACTGGCTGAATGTCAGTCTTAATCTTGGTATATGACATATTCTGCCTTTTATTATGTTTGCAGGACTGACTTACAAATAAGCAAATAAGTATCTGCTTAAGGCACCAGAAAAATCAGGACACAGCATATTGAGTTTGCACGTCCCCATGATCTACACATCTGTTCTGTGTTTAGGCCAAAAGAGTCCTAGCACCAGCATATACTACTCCTATACCACTATAAATCTGGAGCTCAGCTTAGCAACTTCTTCCTGACACAGGCTTCAAATATATACCATGTGCTTCTCACTTCATGTCTTGAGTTTTCCTGTTTTAGACATGAGATGCTGTGGAAACTACTCCTTGCCCACACGCAAATCCCATGGGGCAGACTTGAAGCAATGGAAGAAGACAGGCAAAACTGTAGACTCAGCATGGGCCTGACATGTTGCACTTCCCTCACCAAGGTTGATCCAACTCCTGCTCCCGTCGAATGTTCAACCTGCGGGCAGTGTATATCATTAAGCTGTCAACCAGGCTTCATTCCTCAGGGAGACTGGCTAGCCAGTTGGTGGCAGGTCAACTCTCTCCACTTCAGGAAGAGCAGCAGAGCATTCCTACTCAATGCTGACCTTCAGTCCCCATCTGCAGTGAGTCTTACTGCACCATCCTTCAAGTGCTAACAGAATGCCTACTCTGTGAAAATAGTATCCTACATGACATCTTTGACCTATGTACCAATTCTAAAGTGAAGGACATACAACCGTGGGCTCCTGACTATAACGTCTGCTTACTTATTGGGCTTCCCCGGTGTCTCAGACTGTAAATAATCTCTCTGTAATGCAAGAGACCTGGGTTTTGATCTCTGGGTTGGGAAGATCCTCTGAAGAAGGAAATGGCTATCCACTCCAGTATTTTGGCCTGGAGCATTCCATGGACAGAGGAGCTTGGCGGGCTACAGTCTATGGGGTCACAAAGAGTGGGACAAAACTGAGCAACTAATGCCTTCACTTACCTATCATGAACCCCACAATCCAGGAATAGCCAACCCGATCAAAGGTGGAAAGTTCTTCTGAGGTGCCAAGTTGAGGACAGCATCTGTGGGGCTGGGGGGAGTTGTTCTGTGGGTGCACAATTTGTACTCAAGGGAGGAGGACAAGGGAACACAATATAGGTTATACTAAATTCGAGATTGCAGGTATCATCTGTCTTCTTTTTAAACAAAGAAAGGAGCTACTTTCCTGGGGGGAGGGGGAGGGGAGGGTAATGAAGCCTGACTTGACTGCTATGCAGCAAAGACAGGGAGGAATATTTTGAATGCAGGGGACTAGCTGTGATGTCTTTTGGCACTCCTATGTCAAATGTAAATGAGGAAATGTAACAACCACACCCTGATAAGGGAAACTATAGGCTCAAATCTCTTGGGAATGAAGATGGGGATCATCCTACTGGGTTAGCAGTGCAGGTGAGCGAGAGTGTTAGCTCAGAGTGAGAGAAATCTAAAATGGGAGATAGTGAAGGGAGGTGAGGAGTATCACTTCTAGGCTGGAACCAATTGTAGCAGTGGTACTGGAGCCTGCCTTGCCAACCCCTTTAAAGGTTTTTTGGAAAGTTAAAATGTTTGGCTACCTTGATGGATCAGACTTTCCCTTCTATATGAGGAAGAAATGAGAGGAGTATCTTAGATGAGACAGGGATGTTGTTAGGAATGAATGGATCTTAAAAGGAGTTCTTTGTTTATATGACACCCCAGATTCATGCACTGGCTCTGCTTTGGGGTCAGAGTAGGCCTCAGTAACAGCTTACATGATTCCAGTGTAAGCTGCCAGATTACTTCTGCCACCACTAGCACCACCACAGACCTATAACCTGTCTTACAGACAGCTCCTAATTACACCTATTTGCTCACATCCAAGGTTCAATGGTTCCTGGCTCCCCCCATGTTTCCCTAATACTACTGTGGCATGAGATGGCTCAGCACCCACTTGGCATCCATACATATACAACCTGGGTTGGGAAGTAGATGTTGCATGGGGAAATTTGTATCATGGAAATTGGAACTCAACAGATAGATTTTTCTCCCTTCCTCCTTGACCATCATGGACTATTTGCAATTTCAGTGACTATATATGGTCTCTAAGAAAACATCCTGAATGACAGTGCAATCAGATCTCCAGGAAACTGTGGTCTAGTAGGCAGTGATGTCTCTTGCTCATCAAGAGTATTTGCTCTTCTGCCTCAACTTCTGTACTCCCCAAAAGAGCATTAGTGCAGGAGTGGTTGCTTTTGTCTGTAATTTCAAGGGAAGCTGGGCTATTACACAGGTTTATGAAAACAATAAGAATTTTCATTTTAATGATTTCATAGTTGACATATATATACTATATATAATTATATATAAATATGTTATATTTATAAATAAACTTATATCTATATATAATATAGATATAATATTTATATTGTGAATATTATATTATAATTATATAAATTATATATTTATAATTATATGAATTTTAAAATTTATATTTTATATTTTTATAATTATATGAATTTTATATTATATAAATATCCATAATTCTCTCCTTAGTTTTTTAAATTATCTTTTGATTTTTTGGCCACACTGCCCAGCATGTGGGATGTTAGTTCTTAGACCAGGGATAGAACCAATGCCCCCTGCAGTAGGATCATGGAGTCTTAACCACTGGACAGCCATGGAAGTTCCTATATATGCTTTTTATTCAGTGTTGTCATCATAGAAAAGGTGAAACTAATTTGGATTTCCTTCATTTACTTTGCACCTTTGTGTTTTATTTTGGATAAGATTGGGCCTTATAACTTTTTCACAGCTAATGATATGTAATGGTCCTAATCAGACTTCATTATTTCAATTTACTTGGCATCTTCTTAACTAGTATAATTTGTGAGAAGAGGTGTGTATCTTGTTGTCATCATCTTTGTATCCCTCAGTGAGGCTACCTTAAAACTGCTAAAATTATAGGTACTTAAAATATATGTCTAAACTCCCTTTCCACTGGGACGCTCTGAGATAATGAGTCATGGAGCAAAGGAGGAACAAAGAATAAATGAATAAATCTTAGGTAAAGATGAGTCTGGGAAACAAGGGATAGTGCTTATGACCAAATTCCAAGGAATAGGTGCTCACTGGAGCAATCAAAGAGTATAGTACTATTCCAAAAAAAAAAATAATAATCAAAAACAGATAACTAGGGAAATTGAGAATTTGGAAGCAGGTGCAAAAGAAACTAGGGGTGAGGAGTGTTTAATGCCAAAGAGAAGAGGAAGGGACGAATCACATTTAAAAAATGTATTTATTTATTGTTTGGCAGTGCCCACTCTTAGTTGCAACTTGCAGGACCTAGTTCCCCGAACAGGGAGCAAACCAGTGCCCCTTGCCTTGGGAGCTCAGAGCCTTAGGTATTGAGCCACCAGGAAAGCTCCCTAACCATGCTTTTAAAGAATGGAAGATCCAGTTTTCTTTTCTCTGAGAGCTTATACTCCCATTGGGAAGAACAAGAAGTAAACATGAGAAGTAGTTGAGCAAGTTGAAGACCAATGAAGTGCAGAAATAACTGATTATGCAGAAGCACTTCTGGATTTCAGAGATGGTAAACTTAATGACTGTTAAGTGCTGAAAGGAATTTACACTGAATGATAATTCTGCTTCACCTTGGGGAAATAAAGACATCCTGGTAGACCCAGATATTCTACTCAGATGAACTTATCTAACAGAAATACATAACTATGCTCATCAAAAACACGTACAAGAAGGCTTTTAGAAGGACTACATATAATTGCCCTGGAAAAACCATAAATACCATCTCTAGTAGAATGAATGAATGAAAATTAAATTGTGGTATATTCATTCAGTGGAATACTGAAAAGCAACTAAATAAACAACTACAAGTAATTCAATTAATATGAAGTTCAAAATCAGGCAAAAGTAATCTAGAGTGTCAGTAGTCAGGAAAATGATTAGCCCTGGGGATGGAAGATACTAGTAGGGGATATGAAGAGCACTTTAAGGGGCAGATAATGTTTTTATTAGGTGAAGGGGCTATATTCACTTTGTGAAACTGTATCAAGATGTATATTTATTATCTTACTGGCATATCTTATAACACAGATTCAGATTTTTAAATCTATAAAAATCCATATATCACCAGCTGTGTAAAGATGTTGATCAATTTTGGCATCCCAACAGCTTTCTTAGGCCCACCTCAAATTTCCCCCATTAGGTTATCACCAATCTGACTTCTGTCATCATATATGAGTTCAACTTGTTTCTGATTTTCATACAGTAAATAATAAACTACATATTCTTCTGTATCTTGATTCTTTTTCTCAATATCACATTTGTGAGATTTAATCTATATTGTTGATCACTGCCATTCTCTTGTTGGTGTATATTTTAATTATTATATCAAATTTCAATTATTACAAATAAGGCAGATATATATATCTATATATATGTATATATAGATATATATATATTCCTTTTGTGGATATTAAGAACATTTTTCTTAGTTATATATAAGAAAGTGAACTTTCTGGGTTAAATGGTATATGTATGTACAGGTTAACTATATATTTGAAACAGTTTTTTAAAAGTGGTTGTACCAACTAGTACAGTCACTAGTAACATATATGAGTTCCAGTTGACCACATATTTACCACTCTGCATGTGATCAGTCTACTTAGTTTTAGCCTTTGGGGTGAGTATAAAGATATCACCTTGTGGATTTAATTTGCATTTCCATGATGAATAATCATGTTGAACAATTTTTCATATGTTTATTTGACCAATTAGATGTCATACTTTGAACTTTTTCCAAGTCTTGTCTATTTTTTAATTTTAGTTGTGTTTTCTGTTTTTTCTTATTTACATTTTTTAAATTTTCTAGATGTGAATCCATTGTCAAATAATTCATTGCAAATGTCTTCTGTTCCTGGTCTGCAACTTGTCTTTTAATCCTTTAAGTCACCTTTTAAAGACAGAAGTTTTGATTTTAATAATGCCAAAAACAGTTAATACTTTTGTAATCTGTCTAAAACATCTCTGTCAACTCCAGTGTCAGGAAGACAGACTTTTCTGCTTTCTTTCAGAAGGTGTTTTCTTCTTTCTTACTGAAGTCTACCATTCATCACAAATATATTTTTTCCCATACTGTAGAGACAGGGGAACAGAAAACTTCATGAGTCATATTCTTTGATATCTTTCACTGAAAGTGAGAGTGAAAGCTGCTCAGTCCTGTCTGATCCTTTGCAACCCCCATGGACTATAGAGTCCATGGAATTCTCCAGGCCAGAGTACTGGAGTGGTTAGCCTTTCCCTTCTCCAGCGGATCTTCCCAACCCAGGGATCGAACCCAGATCTCCCTCATTGCAGGCAGATTCTTTACCAGCTGAGCCACTCATTAGTTTTGAGAAATTCTGACCCAGAAATTTTTCAAACACTGACTGTCTCATATTCTCTTTCATATCATTTATTGGATATTTACTATATTCCATATATTTCTTATATTTTCTGTACAATCTATCATCTTTCATTTCTGTGGATCAATCTGGATACTATTGGTCTATTTTCTGGTTCACTAAACCTCCTTTCTGCTATGTTTAATCTGATATTAAATGAATCTGCAATATTACTCAGTATTTAATATTAGGCACAGAATTCCCATTTGTCTATTTTTTAATGCATTCTAGGTCTCTGCTGAAATTCTACATACTACTCTAAATTTTGAATGTATTGATCATAATTATTTTAAAGTCCCTGTCTGATAAAGCTAACATCTGTATAACCCTGTAGTTCATTTATATTGTCTGTTACTTTTCTCTTGGTTTTTGCTTACTGTGTTTTTGTGTGTTTATAACATGTTTCATAACATATTATTTCAAGCCAGAGGATTAAAAAAGATTTTTTTCCAGAGGATTAAAAATTAAAGAATGTCACAGTGTTGTTATCTTAATCTAAAAGGGTTAACATTTTCTTTTTCTTTTGGATTTATTTAGATTTACTTTTGCTTTGTTATGGTAGGCAGACAATACCAGCATGTCATCTTAACATCTCTGCTCTTCTTCTTTCTGGATTGTAGCTCCTCAAATCCTCCTTGCTTGTTCTCCATTGCCTTCAGACTGTCGCCTTTTATAGTCTAGCCTGCTCTTATCCATAGATAGATAGTAAATCCAACACTAGTTATTCTCTTAATTCTAGAGCTAGAAGCCCTATTAACGGATGTTTGGTATTTTCAGGATAAGAAGGGAAACAGTGAAGAGCCTTCTGGAGCAGAATCATAGTCTGAGCATAAGCCCAATGTTAGAATGGATGCATTTTTTGATGAAGACATTACCTATTGAAACAACAAGCTTGTGTTAGGTGGCTGTAAAGAAACAAAAATGCCTGAATGGAACTAGATTATCAAGAATTTATTTCAGAGCTCCTAGGGAGCTGCCGTCTATGGGGTCACACAGAGTTGGACACGACTGAAGCGACTTAGTAGCAACAGCAGCAACAGGGAGCCATTAAATCTTTTTAAGCAAAGGTGCAATAGAATGAATTGGGAAAGTTTAGTCCATCAATTGCCTCTTACCAAAGTAAAAACATCTTGATTTTATATAAAGGAGATGTCAAAACAGTATAAACCTATATAATCAAAGTGATTAGACTTCTTGAAGAATAAACTTCTAAAGATACTGTTTAAACCACTTTCATGTAGCATGTAGTGTATTTTGATTATCCATTTATCCATCGATGCACACTTGAATTGCTTCCATCTTTTAGCTATTGTCAGTAATGCTACTGAACATGAATGTACAAATATATGTTTGAGTCTCAGTTCAATTTATTTTGTAAAATAATTTTTGATAAGTGACAAGTAGGTTATATCTTTTTCCCCATCTCAAATTAAACTCACATTGCAATCACTGGCATATTTAGGTTTTATTTTCATTTCACAACACTCGCTGATATTCATCCTTACCACGGCATCCTTATGAAAAACCTAAATGCTGACCATGATAATGTAATATTACTATATGTAGTTATAATGCTACATTTTCTTCCCCTTTTAAACTACTTCATTTTTCTCCTATAGGAATTCTGCTTTGAGTTTTAAATTTTTATTTTAGGTACCATTTTTCTATGACTCGTGCCTGAAAAATTCCATGGACAGAGGAGCCTTGTGGGCTACAATCCACGGGGTCGCTAAGAGTTGGCCATGACTGAGCAACTGAGTATACTTGCTTTGAAAAAACAACTAATCACTGGCTGAGTGATTAAGAACATATAGTGTGACTGGAATTTCAGAAACATTCCTGCACTATCATAAGGAATATCCTATGAAAATGACAATGGATCAGAGAGAAGATGGTCAGGTCTAGGAGACCAGTCTGCTCTGAAAGGGAAGCACAGGTAATCAGTTGGGTTATGGGCAGTCAGAGAGTCATTTTCAGGGAACACTGGATTTAGGCAAAACTCTAAAGATTTAAACCGAGCAAGACATCAGAGAGGTCTTCAGCAGAATGTCATCTACACAAAAGGACATTTGGGCAGGTGCAATAGCACATGGACCAGGGAAAATGCTTTGGTCTCTAGAAAGACTGGAGAATAAGGCAAGAAACTAGCCCCATGGAATGGGATACTGGAAAGGAACCAATCAAGAAACTGGGACTGAGAGACCAGAGAGTGATGATCTGTTGTCTGTCTCCCTGTTATATCATAAGTAAGTCACATGAGTGTAGGAAACAAAGTCTGAGCAAGACAATAGCAACGCTAATGAAACTTTAGTCTCGTTTACTTCCTTTCCTTAAAACAGTATTGCTTGAAGTTTGCAGAACTAGGCTTTATCTCTAAGGGGCGTTAAAGTGACTTTGCAGTGAATGTTAAAAGACCAGAGACAGATATTCAAGCATGTATGCTCCATTCCATGATGTTTGTTCAATCATGTTTTTAAAGCTGTAGAATCCTAAACTGAGATAGAATTTTTCATGTTCTCTCTTTGAGTTTGGTTTACTGTGTAGCTGAAAAAAACTCTTAACTCCTTATATGTGACAAGAACATGCACCCACTACTTTATATATGTATTAAGAAAGTGTTAAGATTTAAGTAACAGCTGTGGTGACATTTTTGTAATATCTATATATTTATTCTCTCTATATATTTTTTTCTGTATAAAAAGAAAAAAAACTATGTAGTTTATTATTTAACTCATCTATTTTAAAAGATATGAACAGGTAGGATATTTAGAATTAGAAGTATGAATTTAGGAGCAAAAAGTGGGAAAGAAAAGAACAGATTCAAGAAGTGGGAATGGATCGAAAATCTAATACGGAGATCATTTAGATTTTAAAAATTATTTCATCATAAAAACAAGATTCTCTAAGGCATAAGATCCAGTATTGCTTTTAAATGAGAGAAGAACACAAGATTTGACACGTTACCAGAAAATTCTCAGTTGCCATCGGACATGGAATACAAAGGAAACACTTAAAACCAAGAAATTAGAAATGGAAATCCATGTTGACAAAAGAAGAAAATTTTAGGTAGTTTAAAAGCAACAGCAACCTCTGAGAGTTTGAATTTAGAATTGTGGTTTTATAAGAAATTCATTAGACACTATGGTAAAATTATGCTATTGAAGAAATACTTGGAAAACGTGTTACGTTTTGCTTCAATATTTTTAAAAGTTAGGTCTTATAATTGTCTTAAAAAAATGGGACTAACTTCTATAAGAATGAGCACTCTCTGGGCCTGGAACCCAAGTCTATCTGATGATGAAGTCTTTGCTATTTCTCTGTGCCATTGTCATCACCTAGTTTCTGCATAGATCGTGGATCTTTGTGGTGCTATACAGTGTATGAGATGCATTCACCTGTCAATGGACTTCTGGGTTCTTTCCATATCTCGGCTATAGGCACATCCATACCACTTTTATTCAGCCTTAAAAAGAAGGAAATCCCTATCACAACATCGTAAAGCAACTGTACTGCAATAAAAATCAATTAATAAAAAAAGAAAAAGTATATGTATGGCTGAGTCCCTTTGATGTTCACCTGAAACTGCCACAACATCATTAACTTGCTATTCCCCCATATAAAATTAAAAGTTTAAAAAAAAAATTTTCAAAAAGAAAACAATATTTTTAAAAAAGAAAAAGTCTAAAATAAATAAATGAATAAATAAATAGCTGGACCCAGCACTCTCTATTGCATTTAATCTTGGTGAAAAAAAGTAAAAGTATCAAGAAAAGGTTATCTACACAAAATTAAGACCAGTACAGAGAGATGTTTTAATTCAAGCATCATCTGTTGCAATTGATTTAGTTGAATCTCAATGACAGCATGCAATTTCCCATTAAAATAAAAGACTTTTTCACAACTAAAAAATAAAAAAGAAAGACATCCCACTATTTGTGACAACATGGATAGACCTGAAAAGCGTAATGCTACACAAAATAAGCTTTGTGGGTTCTTTTTCTGAATAAATGCTTTTTTCAAAAGAAGGTTTATTTTGAAAGTCATCTGAAAGACGGTGGTTTAAGGGAGGAGACCTAAGACCCAAAGGCTGTAGATTTCAGACTCTTATTTTTTCCAGCTCCTACCAATGGTTTTGGTCAAGCCGAAATTTTCCTTCTTTGATAATGTCTTTGGCAATTCCCAGGAAATTGGTAGGTTCCTAGAGAAGGGACCTTTTCTCATCAGCCATGTTCATTTTATTTTATTTTTTAAAATAAAAAAATTTTTATTTTTTAAAATAAATAAAAAATAAATTTAAATAAATTAAAAAAAAAAAAAAAAAAAAAGAATGAGCACTCTGTCAGGATCATGAAGTAAAATTTCTTCAGACTGGTAGAAGGCAGTAAAGAAACCAGCTGAAGACAGATGGAGAGAAAACATCATAGATATTTGAACAATCTTAGAAGCTGCCTGGAAAAGCTGCTCTTACCTGGGAAAGACTATATTTTAAGCATTCTACATATTCATATTGCAACTTTTTCTATCTCCTACAAAAATTCAGGGAAGATGTAAGAGAATTAAAAAGCAAAGAGCAATTCTGAAGAGGCCAATTAACACCTTTACTTTTCTGCTTATATTAGAAATAATTAAGAGGAAATAAAAAGTTAAACTGAGAACTGTTCCAGGGCCTTTGATACCAAGTTCACAGAAAAGACAAGTTGAAAATTGAGGCAACAAGTTGAATCTTAATGTCCTAGGTAAAATCTTGACCTTAAGGAAAATTTCAGGGTGACTTCATGATACTCTGTTTGAGACTATAACTAAATGAAAAAGAGAAGGAACACAGGTGAAAATTGACATGAAAGATAATCTAGTGCACCCAAACCTCCACTCAAATTCTGTTTCAACATCAAATATGATGATTCAGTGAACAAAGATTTCCATGTATTTATACTGTTTAAGGGGCTTCCCTGGTGGCTCAGTGGTAACAAATTTGTAACAAATCTGCCTGCAAGGCAGGGGCCATAGGAGACGTGGGTTTGATCCCTGGGTCAGGAAGATCCCCTGGAAGAGGGCATGGCAACCCATTCAAGTATTCTTGCCTGGAGAATCCCATGGACTGAGGAGCCTGGCAGGCTACAGTCCATACGGACACAAAGAGTTGGAAGAACTGAAATGACTGAAAAACAAACATACATACTACTTAAACTGGAGGGAAAGGCTGATTATTAGTGCAATTAACCTCATTCCTAGTGTGAGGCTGTCACGGCTAATGCCATGACAGGCAGCCTAGATTAGGAGGAGGCCGGGGTAACATAATTATCAGGCCTCCTGGAGCCAGCCAATCAACATGTGCCTAGCCAGAAAAAAGGGAACTTATCAGGGGAAAGCTGAAAGCCCCACATAGGGCCAACAAAAATTACCTTGCAACTGTGTAACTAATCCGCTTACGCCAACTACCCACTGTGTAACCAATCCGATTGCGCCAACTACCTGCTGCTTATTTTGACCTAATAAATACCCGAGAGAACTGGGGCTTGGGGCCTTTCGCCCTCACACACCTGGTGAGGGCGGGAGGCCCTGGCTCGAGTCAGTAATAAATTCCCCTATTGCGAGTTGCATTGTTTCAAGGAGTCTTCTTTCCCGACCGGGGACTCGGACTACGGGCAGAACACCAGGAAATCCTAACTATTTAGACCATGAGATCACCTCTTGCAAAACAGGCCGAAGCCCTTGGCTACATGGAGGATAATTAAAAGGCACCAAAACTAAAATTTTAGTTTACTAAATTTCAGGGATAAATGTCTGGAAAAGACAGAACAGCAATAGCTTTTGGAAGAGCAATCCTGAATTATTAAATGTGTACAGTATAGAGCCTGTGGTATACAGAAAACTTCTCATTGGTTTGCTGGTAATTCTGCAGAGACACCACAGATTGGGAATTGTTCAGCTCTGATTCTTTCTAGCTACCTGTGAGAAACTGGTCAAGTTATTTAAGCATGTAGTCCTCCAATTCCTCATTAATAAATTGGGCATAATCATACCCACTTGCACAATTTTGTTAGAATTTAATGAAATCACCTTGTAAATACTTACACTGTGTGAGTATAGAAAGTGTTCAGTATATTATCTATAGTGAAACAGATCACCAGCCCAGGTTGGATGCATGAGACAAGTGCTCGGGCCTGGTGCACTGGGAAGACTCAGAAGGATTGGGTAGAGAGAGAGGTGGGAGGGGGGATTGGGATGGGGAATACATGTAAATCCATGGCTGATTCATGTCAATGTATGACAAAACCCACTACAATATTGTAAAGTAATTAGCCTCCAACTAATAAAAATAAATGAAAAAAAAAAAAAAGAAAAAAAGTGTTCAGTAAATGGCAATTATTGTCTTTTACCAACAAGAATGTCATCATGCATCTGCACAAAAGCTTTTTAACAATAACGACACTAACATTTATATAGAATCCACCATTTCAGAAGGAATCTGGTATCTGTTACCTGATGTATTCCCAGATTCAACTCAGCACAAGCAGGATTCCACTGCAGCATTTCCACCCCATGGAGGCAGTCCTCTATCCAGAAACAAGGTTTTTCTGGAACAGTCCATCTCCCTCAAGAAAGATAATTCTCATTTTTAATTTGCTCTATAGACCCACCCATAAGAAGACTGGACTTTCATTGGTTCAAAGGCTGTTCATATATTTTCATACAAGTTGTGTAGTATATTAAAAGTAAAATGTGCAAGAACACTTGCTTACAAATACTCCATAGTTATTTACGTTTCCCTGTCAACTTAGGAGTGATTTATATGTAACTCTTGATACACGCCCTCAACCTCATTACACAAGGTGAGATGACCCCCACTACACATACACACACAATCAACTTTAATGCATTTTGTTTCTTCTTCCTAATCTAATTTCTGCCTTTCGTCAAACTTTTCCAACGTGCCTTCTGAAACTTTCATTCCAGGACAAATTCCTTTATATATGTATCCTTTTCATAAAGTATTCTCTGTGGTGCTGCCGTATACAATTACATTAAATTCTACTGAAAATCATTTTTGAAGGCTATCAGTTGGCTGTAGCATTACCTCATCCTCACTATTTCTATACAGTTATTTGGTAGTTCTGTTTCTACTTTCATTGAATATGTTGGAATTTGGCTAATAGTTTTGCTTTACAGCCCAAACTCTATCAGCATCCGTAGTGCTCACCATGTCCTTTTTCATCATTAAGGTTTGACATTCACAATTTGGTCATAATTACAGTTTTCATTTTCTTAGCAGTAATTCTGCCATTCAATCAATTGTTTGTCGATCATGACTTTGCTTTTCCAAACATAGGACCAATCTATAGCATCTGTCTTTTATGTGACATAGAATTTAGTATGTTAGAATGTCAACTCCTTAATAGAGATAACACAGTTGCCTCAACTTTGATCAGGGAAGACCACCAGCATATCAAATTATGGCAGGGGTGAGCATGGTCAGAATCATGCGGTGAACCTTTTGAAGAAAGTAACTCTGGAAGAAAGACAACTCAAATGCTATCTGCTACAGGGCCACTTCTTTGCTTGAAACTTTTCTACATTTTTTTCTGTCTGTGGTCTTCAAGAAAAATCAAAATTTCTTAGTACAAAATCGAAGACCCTTTGTGATCTCTACAGCCTTGTCACTTTCTCCATTACCTGCCTTTCCTTCTCCTCCGCAACACTAATTTCTTTTGGACAACTGAACAAAATGAGATTTCTCTTGTTTTGTGGTCTTTCCCTTGTTGATTCCTACTTGGAAGGTACTTTTGATCTCCCTTCTTTGGATTGCAAGCTCCTTCTCTTCCTTCCAATCATAATTCAGGTGGGTTCTTTTGAAAAGTAAAGTGAAAGTCGCTCAGTCTGTCTGACTCTTTGTGACCCCATAAACTATATAGTCCATGGAATTCTCCAGGCCAGCATACTGGAGTGGGTAGTCTTTCCCTTTTCCAGGGATCTTCCCAACCCAGGGATCAAACCCAGGTCTCCCACATTGCAGACAGATTCTTTACAAACTGAGTCACAAGGGAGGCCCAAGACTACTGGAGTGGGTAGCCTATCCCTTCTCCTGTGGATCTTCCTGACCCTGGAATTGAACTGGGGTCTCCTGCATTGCGGGTGAATTCTTTACCAATTGAGCTATCAGGGAAGCTTGGGGGGATCTTTTGAAAGCTTTTAATAAATACCTCTTCCCCTACCTACTCTCTGGCAGAAGTAGCCTGTCCCTGGCACCCTCAGCACTTTATGTAACCTTATATCATATCCCACAATATTATAGCTTCTGATTTCTTGTCTCTCTCTTGTACTGTATCTTTCTCTCCACTCAAGGGGGTGGGGCCTTTGTTTTTTGTAATTCTCTCTGTAGCATCTGTATCTAGCAAAGTACCCAGTATCTATGATATACTTAGTAAATGTTTGTTGAAAGGAAGGGAGTGGAATGATTCATGACAGGCTCATCATCAATTAATGGAAATTGCTACTATCTGGTATAATTTTATGTGAATTGGAATTAGGAAACTATAATATTAGCATAACAGACAGCTATGTAAATGTGATCCTTCTTAAACTGTTCACATAGTGCATAATAAAATCAATTGCTTTATTTCCTAGCCAAAGTCTACTCTGAACTGCCCTTCGAGATTCACGACTTAAATAGCCCAATAACATAGCTCAGAGAGGCAGGGCCAATAAATCAAATATCTTCTCACTTAATTACTGTCTTTGAAAATGTAATGATGCCTGCTAGATACCAAAATATACTTAACAAACAGTTGCATTTGTGACTTATCATCAAAATTGAATTTTTAAAGAATGTATTCTGTGATTACTAAGGATTGGGCCAAGAGTATAAAGTTACTTCAAACATTATATTAGTAAATATCAAAATAAACATGCATGAGCTTTACCTAAGAACTTTGTAGAGAACAAAACTAGTAGTGCCAATATCATATTTTAAACAAACTTTAAAAAAAATTAAGATGGACAGATATAAAACATAACAATAGCTTTTAAACCTATCAATGCAGAAGAATTATATCTTACAGTTTTGAGAAAAAAAGGAGTTTTGCAGCAATACCTTTCTCAACTCACTGAATCATCATCCTGTTTACTACCAACTTAAATCCCTGACCTCCTATTGGGAACCTGGCATGTCTTTCTCTTCCAATCTATTTCAGTTGCATGATATTTCAAGCACTGGTTGTTCCTATTTGGAATACAGTTCATGCTCTATCTCTATGACTGTGTCATTCTCAGTACTGTCTAGACTGTGACTAGTCTCGCCATGGTCCTTTTAGAACCATCATAACCATCAATTCAATACCCCAAGTTTTAGTTTGCTAACATTAAGCTTGTATCAACATCACTCAGAGGGTGAATGATTCCAGCTTTTGATCATTTTATTTCAAGTGGACTTCTCAATTGCTGTTTTGGTCACCTCATTCATCTTCTAAACTAACTGGCATAGTCCATCTGCTATTATTGCTACCATCTTACTTATATTTTTCTGTTTTCTTTTTTTCTTTAATGTCATGCAAAACGTCATAACTTGTGGGATGTCTGCCAAGAAAGGACTTAAGGAGCATTATGAGAATCCCATAATTGCCCCGTGAGATTTGACTTGGCAGGTTATGGATATAGTCATGGGTGCCAAGACACAATAACCCATTTATTCTCCAACGCTGAGTCACCTGTGAAAGCCTGCATCATAGGAGTCCTGAGCATTTGTATAACCACATCCTCCTCCAACTGATTTAGCCCAATACTGACAGTAACCTGGCAAAGGTAAAGCAAATGCTCTAACCAAAGCTCAAACCAAATCTCTAACCAAATGCTCAAACCAAAGCTCTAACCAAATGCTCTAACCAAAGCTCAAACCAAATGCTCCCCCAAAATAAATGGGGGCGGGGGGGGGGAGGTGCAGAGCAAGAAGGAAAAAAAATATCCTCAGTTCAGATATCATGCTAGCCAGGCACCTTGGGTTCTGTTTTGTTACACTGTCATTTTTACCACCACCAAAACTGGGCAGTGTTTCTGCACTTTCTTTAGTGCTAACAGGTAAACAAGATTAGTTAAAGGTTCAGCTATCTTTCAGACAGTATGCAAATAAATAAATAGACAGATAACAAAAACATAAACCAAATGACAGATTTATGAAGCTTTATCTGTCCCCATTCTTTGAATGGAAAATACTCAAGATAACATACTAAATATTTTCATATTTTTGTGTGTATTTACAAGTAATAATGGCGATTGTTTCAAATAAAAATGTTAAGAAGAAGCTACAATTTTCAGGATTAAGACTGTATTAAGTGGTGCTGGGAAAACTGGTCAACCACTTGTAAAAGAATGAAACTAGAACACTTTCTAACACCATACACAAAAATAAACTCAAAATGGATTAAAGATCTAAATGTAAGACCAGAAACTATAAAACTCCTAGAGAAGAACATAGGCAAAACACTCTCCGACATAAATCACAGCAAGATCTTCTATGACCCACCTCCCAGAATATTGGAAATAAAAGCAAAAATAAACAAATGGGACCTAATGAAACTTAAAAGCTTTTGCACAACAAAGGAAACTATAAGTAAGGTGAAAAGACAGCCCTCAGATTGGGAGAAAATTATAGCAAATGAGGAAACAGACAAAGGATGAATCTCAAAAATATACAAGCAACTCCTGAAGCTCAATTCCAGAAAAATAAATGACCCAATCAAAAAATGGGCCAAAGAACTAAACAGACATTTCTCCAAAGAATACATACAGATGGCTAGCAAACACATGAAAAGATGCTCAACATCACTCATTATCAGAGAAATGCAAATCAAAACCACAATGAGGTACCATTACACGCCAGTCAGGATGGCTGCTATCCAAAAGTCTACAAGCAATAAATGCTGGAGAGGGTGTGGAGAAAAGGGAACCCTCTTACACTGTTGGTGGGAATGCAAACTAGTACAGCCACTATGGAAAACAGTGTGGAGATTTCTTAAAAAACTGGAAATAGAACTGCCATATGACCCAGCAATACCACTTCTGGGCATACACACTGAGGAATCCAGATCTGAAAGAGACACGTGCACCCCAATGTTCATCGCAGCACTGTTTATAATAGCCAGGACATGGAAGCAACCTAGATGCCCATCAGCAGATGAATGGATAAGGAAGCTGTGGTACATATACACTGTGGAATATTACTCAGCCGTTAAAAAGAATTCATTTGAATCAGTTCTAATGAGATGGATGAAACTAGAGCCCATTATAGAGAGTGAAGTAAGCCAGAAAGATAAAGAACATTACAGCATACTAACACATATATATGGAATTTAGATAGATGGTAGCGATAACCCTATATGCAAAACATAAAAAGAGACACAGAAGTACAGAACAGACTTTTAAACTCTGGGGGAGAACGTGAGGGTGGGATGTTTTGAAAGAAGAGCATGTATATTATCTATGGTGAAACAGACCACCAGCCCAGGTGGGATGCATGAGTCAAGTGCTCGGGCCTGGTGCACTGGGAGGACCCTGAGGAGTCGGGTGGAGAGGGAGGTGCGAGGGGGGATTGGGATGGGGAATACGTGTAACTCTATGGCTGATTCATGTTAATGTATGACAAAACCCACTGGAAAAAAAAATAATAAAATAAAAAAATAAAATGTAAAAAAAAAAAAAAACTTAAGAAGGAATAAAATTTTGATACATGCTAAAAAAAAAAAGATAAAATCTGGTAAGCAGAATTCTACGTTTTTACTGGAGGTATCATTTCACAGATATTGTAGATGGGGAGTTGTGAGTGCTACACGGATAAGCTTGGAAGTACCTTGGCGATCCCAGGAGAGATGATTCCTGAGGAGAGAACTGGGGTAGGATTCAAGGTAGATGTGACATTCTCAGTTGACCTTGATGGATAGATAGCATCTAAATGCAAGAATATGCCAGCTTTCACCCTTTGTTAGCTATAAGCATTGATGATTCCTTCCAAAGTCTCCATACTATGTACTTTCTGAGATTATCCTGACTAAATGTGAACAAATATTGAGTATTATTTCCAGCAGAAAGTGGAATGTGGCATTGATCTTGTTGCCTTAGGCAAGATTGCTTGGAGTGAGTTTTGAGTTCCTGTAAAATTATTAAGCTTTCTGGAGAAGACTTCTCTCAATTCTGTAACCTGATCCTATAACAAGACTTTTGTCTTGATCTCCTATTTTGTAATTCATCTCCACAGACAAATTTTGAATACCTTCCTGAATCCGAATTACCTTGTCTGGGGATCAGATGCTTTATATAATTTTTGTTGCACTTTTCAATCAGAAACTGTGCTCCTTTCCTTGAACTCACACTTGGTGGAAGAATTCTATTCCAAATAGATTAGCGACTGTCATAATGACTAGCTCTAAGCATCGCCACTGTAAAGACACATGTCTATCTTGCAGTATACAAATAGCCGCTTAGAGATGTCCAAATTCTAACCCCTGGAATCTTTGAATTTTTTTTTACATAGCAAGGGGGAATTAATATTGAACATGTAATCAAAGTTTCTAATTATCCAGCCTTGAGATGAGGAGATTATCCCGGGTTATCCAGGGAGACTCAGGGTAGTCATAAAGGTCCTTATAAGTGAAAGGAGGAAAGAGAGAGTTGGTGTCAGAGTGATGCAACTCGAGAAAGACTTGACTGTTCATTGATGGTTTTGAAGATAGAATGAAGTCACAAGCCAAGGAATGCAAGTGACCTCTAAAAGCTGGGGAAGGCAAGGAAATAAATTTCAGCCTAGAATCTCAGAGGAATGCAGCTGTACTGTCACTTTGATTTTAGCCCAATGAAAACCATTTCAGAATTCTGACCTCAACAACTAGAAATATACAACAGTATATTTCCATTGTTTTAATTCATCATGCATGTTGTTGATTTGTCACAATAGCAACTGGGAAAAAATATACTTCCCTTCCACAAAACAGATCTTAGAATATCAAAGGTAGCTTGCATTGAGTACGAGTTATCATGTCCTTTTGATTTCCTCAAATTGAGAGAAAACACAGTTTGTGGGTAATACCATGGGCTTTGGAATTCAACAAAGTAAAGGGCAAAATTCTGTTTCATTAATTACTGGCTATATGGCTGCTAATAAATGATTTGATTTCTCTGTGCTCATTTTCATTAAGTATTTAATGAGGATAATACTCTTCTCATCAGGTTGGTTTGAGGATTGATTGAAATAAAGTATGTAAAGTACCTTACTTAGTGCATGGCGAATGTTATGAATTATTCAGGATATCTCAATGCCTTTGGTTCCAAAGTAAGCTCTCCTGTCAGGTTAGTGTAACGAGATTAAGTTAATAAGAGTAGAAAACTAGTTTGAAGCGATGTCAGGAAGTGTCTTTCCTCATACACTGCTAAGGAGCTGTGGTTTAATTTGGTAAGCAAGGAGTGTCATTTACATTTAAAATGCTTCTTGAATTTCTTCCTTCTCTAGTTGCTTTAGGTGTAGAGTTAGGTTATTTATTTGACTTTTTTCTTGCTTCTTGAGGTAAGCCTGTAATGCTATGAACCTTCCGCTTAGCACTGCTTTTACAGTGTCCCATAGGTTTTGGGTTGTTGTGTTTTCATTTTCATTCATTTCTATGCATATTTTGATTTCTTTTTTGATTTCTTCTATGATTTGTTGGTTATTCAGAAACATGTTATTTAGCCTCCATATGTTTGAATTTTTAATAGTTTTTTTTCCTGTAATTGAGATCTACTCTTACTGCGTTGTGGTCAGAAAAGATGACTGGAATGATTTCAATTTTTTTGAATTTCCCAAGGCTAGATTTATGGTCCAGGATGTGATCTATTCTGGAGAAGGTTCCGTGTGCACTTGAGAAAAAGGTGAAATTGGTTGTTTCAGGGTGAAATGTCCTATAGATATCAATTAGGTCTAGCTGGCCCATTGTGTCATTTAAAGTTTGTGTTTCCTTGTTAATTTTCTCTTTAGTTGATCTGTCCATAGGTGTGAGTGGGGTGTTAAAGTCGCCCACTATTATTGTGTTATTGTTAATTTCCCCTTTCATACTCATTAGCATTTGCCTTACATATTGCTGTGCTCCTATGTTGGGTGCATATATATTTATAATTGTTATATCTTCTTCTTGGATTGATCCTTTGATCATTATGTAGTGTCCTTCTTTGTCTCTTTTCACAGCCTTTATTTTAAAGTCTATTTTTTCTGATATAAGTATTGCGACTCCTGCTTTCTTTTGGTCTCCATTTGCTTGAAATATTTTTTCCAGTCCTTCGCTTTCAGTCTGTATGTGTCCCATGTTTTGAGGTGGGTCTCCTGTAGACAGCATATATAGGGGTCTTGTTTTTGTATCCATTCAGCCAGTCTTTGTCTTTTGGTTGGGGCATTCAACCCATTTACATTTAAGGTAATTATTGATAGGTATGTTCACATTGCCATTTACTTGGTTATTTTGGGTTCGTGTTTATATAGCCTTTCTGTGTTTCCTGTCTAGAGAAGATCCTTTAGCATATGTTGAAGAGCTGGTTTGGTGGTGCTGAATTCTCTCAGCTTTTGCTTGTCTGTAAAACTTTTGAATTCTCCTTCATATCTGAATGAGATCCTTGCTGGGTACAATAATCTGGATTGTAGGTTATTCTCTTTCATTACTTTAAGTATGTCCTGCCATTCCCTTCTGGCCTGAAGAGTTTCTATTGATAGATCAGCTGTTATCCTTATGGGAATGGAATCCCTTTGTGTGTTATTTGTTGTTTCTCCCTTGCTGCTTTTAATATTTGTTCTTTGTGTTTGATCTCTGTTAATTTGATTAATATGTGTCTTGGGGTGTTTCACCTTGGGTTTATCCTGTTTGGGACTCTCTGGGTTTCTTGGACTTGTGTCACTATTTCCTTCACCATTAAGGGAAGTTTTCAGCTATTATCTCCTCGAGTATTTTCTCATGGCCTTTCTTTTTGTCTTCTTCTTCTTCTGGGATTCCTATGATTCGAATGTTGGGGCATTTCACATTGTCTCAGAGGTCCCTGAGGTTGTGAAGAAATATACTGTGTTCACGGATTGGAAGAATCAATATTGTGAAAATGAGTATACTACCCGAAGCAATCTATAGATTCAATGCACTCTCTATCAAGCTACCAACGGTATTCTTCACAGAGCTAGAACAAATAATTTCACAATTTGTATGGAAATAAAAAAAAAACCTCGAATAGCCAAAGCAATCTTGAGAAAGAAGAATGGAACTGGAGGAATCAACCTGCCTGTCTTCAGGCTCTACTACAAAGCCACAGTCATCAAGAGAGTATGGTACTGGCACAAAGACAGAAATATAGATCAATGGAACAAAATAGAAAGCCCAGACATAAATCCACGAACCTATGGACACCTTATCTTCTAAAAAGGAGGCACGAATAGACAATGGAAAAAAGACAACGTCTTTAACAAGTGGTGCTGGGAAAATTGGTCAACCACTTGTAAAAGAATGAAACTAGAACACTTTCTAACACCATACACAAAAATAAACTCAAAATGGATTAAAGATCTAAATGTAAGACCAGAAACTATAAAACTCCTAGAGGAGAACATAGGCAAAAGACTCACCGACGTAAATTACAACAAGATCCTCTATGACCCACCTCCCAGAATATTGGAAATAAAAGCAAAAATAAACAAATGGGACCTAATGAAACTTAAAAGCTTTTGCACAACAAAGGAAACTATAAGTAAGGTGAAAAGACAGCCCTCAGATTGGGAGAAAATAATAGCAAATGAGGAAACAGACAAAGGATTAATCTCAAAAATATACAAGCAACTCCTGAAGCTCAATTCCAGAAAAATAAATGACCCAATCAAAAAATGGGCCAAAGATCTAAACAGACATTTCTCCAAAGAAGACATACAGATGGCTAACAAACACATGAAAAGATGCTCAACATCACTCATCATCAGAGAAATGAAAATCAAAACCTCAATGAGGTACCATTACACACCAGTCAGAATGGCTGCTACTCAAAAGTCTACAAGTGATAAATGCTGGAAAGGGTGTGGAGAAAAGGGAACCCTCTTACACTGTTGGTGGGAATGTAAACTAGTATAGCCACTAGTGAGAACAGTGTGGAGATTTCTTAAAAAACTGGAAATAGAACTGCCATATGACCCAGCAATCCCACTCCTGGGCATACACACTGAGGAATCCAGATCTGAAAGAGACACGTGCACCCCAATGTTCATCGCAGCACTGTTTATAATAGCCAGGACAGGGAAGCAACCTAGATGCCCATCAGCAGACGAATGGATAAGAAAGCTGTGGTATATATACACAATGTAATATTACTCAACCATTAAAAAGAATTCATTTGAATCAGTTCTAATAAGATGGATGAAACTGGAGCCCATTATACAGAGTGAAGAAAGCCAGAAAGATAAACACCAATACAGTATACTAATGCATATATATGGAATTTGGAAAGACGGTAATGATAACCCTATATGCAAAACAGAAAAAGAGACACAGATGTATAGAACAGACTTTTGGACTCTATGGGAGAAGGCGAGGGTGGGATGATCTGAGAGAACAGCATCGAAACATGTATATTATCAAGTGTGAAACAGATCGCCAGTCCAGGTTGGATGCATGAGACAAGTGCTCAGGGCTAGTGCACTGGGATGACCCAGAGGGATGGGATGGGGAGGGGGGTTCAGAATGGGGAACACATGTAAATCCATGGCTGATTCATGTCAATGTATGGGAAAAACTACTACAATATTGTAAAGTAAAGTAATTAGCCTCCAATTAATAAAAATAATTGAGAAAAAAATAAACTCATTAAAAATAATGAAAAAAATGCTTCTTGAAAAAAAATGGATTAAATAAAAAGAAATAAATAAAATGCTTCTTGTTTCAGAAAGAGTACAATCTATTGATATAAAGAAAAAGTGAAAAGTCATATTTAAGTCAAAATAAGGACTAAGAGTCAATATTTCCATGCTAAAATATGGGGAAAAGACTATCTGATAGTGATAAAGCAGATGGACATAAACTGGAAAGCACAACCATTTGGAGACTTGTTATTCTTCTGAATACATCTGGTTTACTGAAAAGTAGCTTTTCCTACCCCCATCTCTCCCTCATGTTTAGAAACATGTCTTAACAACCCAGCAACAATCTTGTAGATGTTCCTTTTTGAACATCTCTTCTTTTGTGTTTCATTCTATTTCCTTACTAATACTTCCTGCCTCTTTGGGGAAAAAAAATCCACTTGTCAGGAAGTAAGTGAAGGGTAAACTAGTGGTGCTTCATTTTAACAAGCGAGGTATAAGTTTCCCAAGTAAATCACCATAGGTAGTGACAGAAAGAGGATTCACTTTTAGAACAGCAAATATCATGTACAAAAATGAATTGCAAGTTTTCATGTCTTCACTATTTTAAAGTGTCAGGGAGCTAAGCACTGTGGATAAGAAAAAAAAAATCTAGGCAAATAGAATCACGCTTAGAAGAAAGTCTGATACTATAATAAGTTTAACTGTGTCCTGCAAAATATATATTGAAGCCCTAAACCCCAGTACCTCAGAATGTGACCTTATTTGCAACAACCTTAATAGATTTGTTGTAGATATAATTAGTTAAGTTAATACAAAGTCATATTGAGACAGGGTGGAAACCAAATCTAATATTACTTATGTCCTGTTAAAAGGAAAAGAGACATGTACAGCAAAATTAAGTGAAGGAAGCAGTCAGACAAAGGAGTTAATCCAGACTAGGTTCAGTGCATCCTACAGGGAAATTTGGAAGGTAAATGATATGTGTCCCACCTTATGGTGAGGGGGCTGGCTTTTTGTATTCCCAAATAAGATCCTACACTTTTCTGGGTGAGCCAAAGGTGATCTGAGGAGAAGGGGGCAGTGGTTAGCTATCAGCAGCCAATACTCATAGCACCTGGGAAATTGGTATAAGGTACAGTAAAGGGAACCTGGGAAGGACACCAAAGGAATCTACTACAATGAATACAAGGATAGAGATTGGAAATTTAACCTAACAATCATTGGCATTCTTCAAGAAGCTACTAGGAAAATTGGGAAGGAAGTAGAAAGCAAAGACAAAATAAAGCAATAAAAATAATCCTCACTTTCACCATTAGAACCTACAAAGAGCACAATTTTTAATGGCTAACTAAATTCCAAACAAACTATTTCAAAATGAAATCCAACTAAAATATTCTAGTAAGATTTTAAATATATAGTACAAATATAACTCACAACTTCTTAGGAAAAGAGAAAAGATTCTATTTCCCCACAAGTGAATGGAAATCAGATTGATCTTAGAATTCTAAGAAGCATATCTTATGAGAAGACAATTGGAACAACATCTATAGCATCAGAGATTTTTTTAAAGAGTGCTGTTATCTAATTAAAGTTATCTTTTATACACTGTGATATAACAATATCTAACACATTCAAGAGCTTAGAAAATATAACATGTAAATCACATGTATTACTTAGATGCTTTGGGTTGCAAGTAATGTCAACAACAACTGTAGTGAAAAATGCACAGTGGCTTGGAAATTATAATAAAGTAGCCAGAAGTATGGTAGATCTTAGACTGGATAATTCAGTGACTCAGTAACATCCAGGACTCAAATCCTTTCCATTTTTTTCTCTGACCATCTTATTTTATTTTCAGTCTAACTTTCATCTTAATAACAGGACTGGTGTACTAGGTAAAAAAGACAAGAGATTATTGCTCCCTGTGTAGCTGTTATGGGCACAGAATCATTTCCCAGAGCATGCTTACTCACATTTTGTTGACCAGAATTAGGTCATGTTCCACTTTGTTCTCTCATCATAAATCGATTATGTGTGAAGGGAACATGGTTGTCATGATTTACTAAACCAAGAAGGATGGATGTCTATAAAATCATGTCTAAAAAATAAAAGATAGGGAGGCATAGAAAGGATGCAAGTAGGCAACCACCAATCTCTGATGGATTATTTTTCTTGAAAAAAGAAATGCATGCAGTGCTCCTTTAACTAAACAAGAGATGAATCATTTAAAAATCTCAAAAACTGTAAAGGTGTCAGAAAAACTGAAAGTTCCTTCCCTATTCACTCTGAACCTAAACTAGGTTATTCAGTTTGGTTACACAAAAAGATGTTTATTTAGTTGTTGCTGTTTTTCCTTTCCTATACAACAGATGTTTATTGAGCCTATAATATGCCTGACATTATATTAGGTGCTAGAAACAAAGCAATAAGCAGATACAAGCTTACTATTTTGATAGACATTCCAACCTGTTAATGAAGGAGAGATCCTTGTTCTAGGTTATGGGGATGGCTGAATGCAAGGCACTGATGCTGATGAGATGGATCATCAGCAGATGAGATCAACAGTGGGTTCTAGTCACAAATACTCAAAGCCTGGGAGAAGAAGACACTACATGTCATGCAGGACCACCCAGGAGTTGCCCTCAATCACAGAGTGAACAAGCAGGGTTGGAGAAGGCAAAGTTTGTGGTAACAGAAGCATGCAACGCTCTCTTATTCTTGTGGAAGAATGTAACTGTCTAGTTTGAATAATTCCATGGGCTCTCAGGGAACTGAAGCCCAGCATTAGGGAAAAGCAGGCACTGTGCCTGGTTGCTGTGAAAAACAAGGCTGTTGACTGGGGCCAGGGGTCTTATCTGCAAGAGCACCACAGGAATGTGAACGTGAGGTTGGGTCATAAGAGGCCCTCCCACTTTCAGATGTCAAGGCAGTTCACAATATTAAGTTTAGGTCTTATACCACATTGACTCTCATATATAAATTTTTCCTATGCTATAGGTGCCACACTACAATTGTATGCAGTTATGTTTAGATACCATGTTCTAGTTAAGAATTGGTTTTCTATTTATTTTTCTTGAGATGTTGTGTTTCTCAAATCTGTTGATTGGTGTTGCCCATCACATCTAGAAACTTCTCAGCTGTTATTTTGTTAGGTAGTAATTCTGTCTCTTTCTTTCTCACCTCTCCCAATGGGATTCCAATTCTAGCTAACTTAGGTTTTACTTTTTCAACAATCTATGTCTTCTACTCTATCTTTTTGGTTTGCTTGCTTTTTTGTTTTTTGATTCATCACTTTTGCCTCCCTTAATTGCACTCTAAGTTATTTGTCTTAAACTTCCTTGCAGTTCACTAATTCCTTCTTCAACTATGTTTTCCTTACACAGTTTCCTTAAAGCTGTGTTTTAATTACCATGAAAGTCATCCATTGATCTTTTTTATTGAAGTATAGTTGATTTATATGCTGCATTAATTTCTGCTGTACAGCAAAATGGTTCAGTTATACGTATATACATTCTTTTTTATATTCTTTCTCATTATGATTTATTACAACATATTGAATATAGATGACCATTGTATCTACTACTGTGGGCAGGAATCCCTTAGAAGAAATGGAGTAGCCATTGTAGCTAACAAAAGAGTCCAAAATGCAGTACTTGGATGCAATCTTAAAAACAACAGAACGATCTCTTGTTCTCTGTTCATTTCCAAGGCAAACCTTTCAATATCACGGTAATCGAAGTCTATGCCTCAACCAGTAATGCTGAAGAAGCTGAACGGTTCTATGAAGATCTACAAGACTTTTTAGAACTAACACCCCAAAAAGATGTCCTTTTCATTATAGGGGACTGGAATGCAAAAATAGGAAGTCAAGAAGCACCTTGAGTAACAGGCAAATTTGGCCTTGGAGTACGGAATGAAGCAGGGCAAAGGCTAATAGAGTTTTCCCAAGAGAACACACTGGTCATAGCAAACACTCTCTTCCAACAACACAGAGAAAACTCTACACATGGACATCACCAGATGGTCGACACCGAAATCAGACTGATAATATTCTTTGCAGCCAAAGATGGAGAAGCTCTATACAGTCAGCAAAAATAAGACCGGGAGCTGACTGTGGCTCAGATCATGAACTCCTTATTGCCAAATTCAGACTTAAGTTGAAAAAAGTGGGGAAAACCACTAGACCATTCAGGTATCACTTAAATCAAATCCCTTATGACTATACAGTGGATGTGAGAAATAGATTTAAGGGACTAGATCTGATATACAGTGCCTGATGAACTGTGGACAGAGGTTTGTGACACTGTGCAGGAGACAGGAATCAAGACCATCCCCATGGAAAAGAAATGCAAAAAAACAAAATGTCTGTCTGAGAAGACCTTACAAATAGCTGTGAAAAGAAGGGACATGAAAAGCAAAGGAGAAAAGGAAAGCTATATCCATTTGAATGCAGAGTTCCAAAGAATAGCAAGGAGAGATAAGAAAGCCTTCCTCAGTGATCAATGCAAAGATACAGAGGAAAACAACAGAATGGAAAAGACTAGAGATCTCTTCAAGAAAATTAGAGACACCAAGGGAATATTTCATGCAAAGATGGGCTCAATAAAGGACAGAAATGGTATGGACCTAACAGAAGCAGAAGATATTAGGAAGAGGTGGCAAGAATACACGGAACTGTACAAAAAAGATCTTCATGACCCATATAATCATGATGGTGTGATCACTCACCTAGAGCTAGACATCCTGGAACGTTAAGTCAAGTGGGCCTTAGGAAGCATCACTATGAACAAAGCTAGTGGAGCTGATGGAATTCCAGTTGAGCTATTTCAAATCCTGAAAGATGATGCTGTGAAAGTGCTGCACTCAATATGGCAGCAAATTTGGAAAACTCAGCAGTGGCCACGGGACTGGGAAAGGTCAGTTTTGATTCCAATCCCAAAGAAAGGCAATCCCAAAGAATGCTCAAACTAACCACAAAATTGCACTCATTTCACGTGCTAGTAAAGTAATGCTCAAAATTCTCCAAGCCAGGCTTCAGCAATACGCAAACTGTGAACTTCCAACGTTCAAGCTGGTTTTAGAAAAGGCAGAGGAACCAGAGATCAAATTGCCAATATCTGCTGGATCATCAAAAAAGCAAGAGAGTTCCAGAAAAACATCTATTTCTGCTTTATTGACTATGCCAAAGCCTTTGACTGTGTGGGTCACAGTAAACTGTGGAAAATGCTGAGAGAGATGGGAATACCAGACCATCTGACCTGCCTCTTGAGAAACCTGTATGCAGGTCAGGAAGCAACAGTTAGAACTGGACATTGAACAACAGACTGGTTCCAAATAGGAAAAGGAGTACATCAAGGTTGTATTTTGTCACCCTGCTTATCTAACTTATATGCAGAGTACATCATAAGAAATACTGGGCTGGAGGAAGCACAAGCTGGAATCAAGGTTGCTGGGAGAAATATCAATAACCTCATGTAGGCAGATGACACCACCCTTGTAGCAGAAAGTGAAGAGGAATTAAAAAGCCTCTTGATGAAAGTGAAAGAGGAGAGTGAAAAAGTTGGCTTAAAGCTCAACATTCGGAGAACTAAGATCATGGCATCTGGTCCCATCACTTTATGGTGAATAGATGAAGAAACAGTGGAAACAGTGACTGACTTTATTTTGGGGGGCTCCAAAATCACTGCAGATGGTGACTGCAGTCATGAAATTAAAAGACACTCCTTGGAAGGAAAGTTTTGACAAGCCTAGACAGTATATTTAAAAGCAAAGACATTACTTTCACAACAAAGGTCCATCTCTTCAAGGCTATGGTTTTTCCAGTGGTCATGTATGGATGTGAGAGTTGGACTATAAAGCAAGCTGAGCACCGAAGAATTGATGCTTTTAAGTGTGGTGTTGGAGAAGACTCTTGAGAGTCCCTTGGATTGCAAGGAGATCCAACCAGTCCATCCTAAAGTTAATTAGTCCTGAGTGTTCATTGGAAGGACTGATGTTGAAGCTGAAGCTCCAATCCTTTGGCCACCTGATGCAAAGAGCTGACTCATTTGAAAAGACCCTGATTCTGGGAAAGATTGAGGGCAGGAGGAGAAGGGGATGACAGAGGATGAGATGTTTGAATGGCATCACCGACTCAATGGACATGAGTTTGGGTGAACTTTCAGAGTTGGTGATGGACAGGGAGGCCTGACTTGCTGCAGTCCAGGGGGTCACAAAGAGCTGGACATGACTGAGCAACTGAACTGAACTAAACTGATTGAATATAGTTCCCTGTGTTATACAGTAGGACCTCGCTGTTTAAGCATTCTGCATGTAATATGTAGTTTGCATCTACTAACCTCAGGTATCATCTTTTCAATTCTACAAGTTTTAATCAGTTCTTTTTGCAAACTCACTATGCCACCTTTTATATTTTGTGTATGCTGCAGACATTTTCAAGCTCTTTGTTTTTAAAATAAGAAGCATAATTGTTTTATACTCTGTGTCAGATAATTTTAATAGCTGAAGTGCTTGTTAACTTATTGTTATTGCCTGGTTTCTTTGGTTCTCACTCACTGTGGATGTCTTGTTTCCCCATGTGTTTTATTATCCTTGACAGCAAATTATTTGGGAAATTATTTGGAGGAATAATTTGAGGCTGAGGATGATTATACATCCCTCTAGAGAGGATCTTTGTGGCTTTTGCTAGGCCGTTGGGAGGGTACCAAACAGAACCAACTTTATGTCTGAATTTCATGTTTACAGTCACCAACTGACCCTAGTAACCTGGAACACAGGCTAGTTCATTTCAGGTTCAGTGTCACTAAGAGGAATAGCCCTACTGGGTCTCATCTCAAAGTGGGTATACAAGGGCAGTTTAAAAATCCTTATTTTAGTGAACCTTGGGCTTTTTTCTCTTCTTACTTATTTTCCTAGAACCTACCAAGCTGCTAAAACTGTAGTTTTAGTTTCACAGTTGCTATTTCTAATTTGATAAGTAACCTTCAGAGCAAACCAATTTGAGTTCTAGGTTTTCCTCTCCAGTTTCTTGCCTTCGCCTAGGTTTTGGTTGAGTAAATTTTCTAGATTTTAGATGGTCAAACATAACTGTTAGATTAGTTATAGATACTGTTATATTTTGTTTGTTTGTACTCAGGAATTTGTTGTTGTTGTTGTTTGTTTTTGCTTTCACTTTGACATTTCCTCTAGCTGGTGTTTTAGCTGTTCCCTGTAGAACTGGGCCTCTCTAGTTGTGTCTTGGCTATTTCTCCAGGCATGCATGTTTGGGGCTTCCTCAATGGCTCAGTGGGTAAATAATCCACCTGCAATACTGGAGACACAGGAGATGTGGGTTTGATACTTGGGTTGGGAAGATACCCTGGAAGAAGAAATGGCAACTCATTCCAGTATTCTTGCCTGAAAAAAAAAAACCCACAGACAGAGGAGCCTGGTGGGCTACAGTCCAAAAGGTAACAGAGTCAGACATGACTGAGCGACCAAGCACCACCCAACCATACGCTATAAACAGTATTCGCTGGATTCCTAAACTGAAGGATTTGACTTTAATTATTCAGTTCACTATTAGCAAGATGAAATCTCCTTAACACCATAGTTGACAAAGATTTCTCCTATATTTGAAGAAATTTAAATTAGTAGATTTAGGAGATTAAAACAAAAAGGTTCCTTGTTTCTTAAAAATAAAATTTAAGAGGAAAAGTCTTTTATGGCCATTTATTTGGCTAAGAAACTCAATATTGATTTTCAGTACCTTTGAAAAATCATACTACACTTCCCAAGTATTTTTTGTCCACGTGTTTTGCTATTTAATTGGTGTGGCTAAAATATATCCAGTGGTAGATAATATTTGTCAATAAACCACTACTTGCTTTGTTTTTATCTAGGAATGGTGACTATGTCTATTTAACTCTAGTTAAATCTGCATGATGATCTCAACTATAAAGAAAGAAAAGAGTAAAGATTGCTAAGGAAGAATCAAAATCTCACTGGTATTTATCATTTTTCTTTGCAGAGTAGAATTCTTGGTGGATATTCTTCTTTCCTTCTTTGTGGACTTTCAATATTTTTCTAACTTTCCTAACAGGTTGCATTGCTTCTATAAGCAATTGTGATATGCAAGCATTGTAAGCATTGCAAACAACTCTATCACCATGATCACCATCATGTAAGCAGAAAATAAAAATCTGAAGAAAAAAATCACAGACATTACTAGTATTTGACTCTGCATGTAAGAATAGTAGTGCATTTTAAATATACATATATATATATATATGTGTGTGTGTGTGTGTGTGTGTTTCCTGATATTGTCTGGAAAGCATTTATTGCTATTTTAGTGGAAAAGAATAACTAACAAAACATAAAGATTTCTGAGTATAATAATTATTCCGACTGTGCTTTACGAACTTTCTTTTAATTTAAAAGGGCACAGGAAAGAACTGTCTTGGAGAATTTTTTAAAAAGCTGTGATGTTGTTTTAGTTGAGAGGTAGTGATTAACAAAAGTACTAAATGATTGTTTCATTTAAAAGTAAGTTCATATATAAGAGCCACAGCAAAAATAGCTTAAGCAACACATTACTTAAATCATAAGTCATTAGATTTAAGGAGGAAGTGGCATCAGAATTCTCACATGGTTTGAGGATAGGATAGCCATTCTAAAATGTAAGGGATTTGGAAGCTGAAGTAGATTGGGAAGGGTTGTCCTGAACCACACTCTGAATACCTTGCATGCTTTCAATTACCATTTCTACGTGTGATGAGTCTGTTTATTAGACTTCTTTTGCACACAAATGTTGTATTAGTTTTCTATGGCTACCATTACAAAATACCACAGTCTGGGTGGCTTAAACAACAGAAATTTATTTTCTCATATTCTGGGGGCTAAGAAGTCCAAGATCAATGGTTTGGTTCCTCCTGAGGCCTTTCTTCTAGGCTTGCACATGGCCACCTTCTTGCCAGCAAACGTTCTCACACTGTTTTTCCTCTGTACACATGCATTCCTGGTATTTTGGGGGTTCAAATTTCCTCTTCTAAGGATATCAGTCATATTGGAACCCACTCACCGTCATGGCCTCATTTTAATTTAGTTAGTTTTTTAAAGTCCCTATCTCTAACTACAGTGACATTCTGAGGTACTGTTTGGGCTTTAACATATGAATTTGGGAAGGATGCAATTTGGCCTATAAAAAAGATAAATTACATTCATGCAAAAAGTTATGAATAAATATTGGTATTCCCAGCAGTATTTTGGATATATTTTAGTAAGTTTAATATATTCAAAGAATAAAATGTAAGAGAAATTTTAAGAATAGCTCATTGCAAAATTCTCAAGTTAAACCAAGTTGCAAGAATAGAAAATGGAAAATGATAACTAACCTACAAAATCAATCTTTTGTAACATACATAGACACACTTATACATAAAACATAAGGGAAAATAATGGCTATATCCAATTGGTGAAATTTCATGCATTTTCAAGTATTCTATACAGAGACCTATCACTTACATAATAAGAGGGAAAGTGTTTAATTTTTAAAGGAAGAGACAAACTGATTCTTATCACTATTAGTCTTCGGTTGCAATCAAAAGAGAAAAACTTTCTATAATTTAGACAAAAAGAAAGTTTACAAGAAGGTTATTCTGGTGCTTAGTATACAGTTTGTTTCTATCTTTGTTACTCTTTTTGAAAAAATATAATCTAAAATTTGTGTTATTTCCTATTTAACCAAAATCAGATGCCACTATCAGTGAGTGGACTAGGGTGTCAGGACACACAAGTTTTAATAGCTTATTGCTCACTTTTCCTCACAAGTTATTAACACTATCATCAAGGTAGGCTTTTAAATGACCTGAAACTTTCTGGACAAAATATTGACTACTCTTCAAGTTTACAAGTATTCTGTCACAACCACTTTTAAAAATCCATAAGAGTGATCTGTTTCTTACATTGTACTTGTCAAAATTATTTAATCCCCTAATGTGGTGCTTTAGAAAAATCCCCTGGAAGTCTAAATAAATCATAACAACTGGCTTTTCCTTTATTTTCTTAAAAATATCCTCCCAAGCATCTGAAATATCAGTTATGATTCATACCTATAATACTATGAAAGCAATATTCTTCTCAATGCATATAAAAACCTAATGCTACTTTCAGCTCTTTTCCTAAGTACTAAAGTTGTTTCTGTGATTTAGAATGCCATAACATCACAGTTTAAATGGGCTATAAACTGGAATTTAGGAGGAAAACTTAAGTTTCTCAGGTCTGTTTATCCTGTGAGGTGATAATGGAAACTCACCAAAAGAGCAAACACTTTTAAAAAGTGCACTGTTAAAAGGTCATGGATAGGAGAAATGTCAGAGATAACCAAGTCCAGATGTCCAAAGATCAACTGATGTCAGCATACAGGAATCATGCAATTAACAGTCAGAGAGAGACAGTTAATACAAAATCCCAGCCAAACAGGAGGCATTCCAGATGGCACGAGTGGTAAAGAATCCACCTGCCAAAACAGGAGACACAAGAGACGTGGGTTCAACTCCTGGGTCGGGAAGATCCCCTGAAGGAGGAAATGGCAACCCCACTCCAGTGTTCTTGCCTGAAAAGATTCCATGGGCAGAGGAGTCTGGAGGGCTACAGTCCGTGAGGCCGCAAACAGTCAGACACAACTGAGCCACTGAGCACATGACATGAAAGAAACAACAGGACTTTTTGATACTTTCTTTCTTCCATTTCAAAACCGTGTGTTTCACTCAGGTTTTCTTCTCATTTCTAGGCACCAGGATAATCAGATGTGTGGTTATATCCTAATGATTTGACTTTTTGAATCTGCTTCCAAACACATTGTGGAAAGAGTCCTAATATGAACAATAAGAAACCCTGACTGATGGACGTCTCTAGTCTGTTGAAAATTCATGCTAGATTTGTGTAGTCTCCCACAAAAAAAGTAGAAAATAGCTTATTGAAAAGAACATTACTTTTAGTATTAAAATGACTATTTCCTTATTCTCCTTTGAATTTTTGATCTGTGCTCCCTAAACAGGCTTAGCATTCTACATCCCAGACGCCCTTAACTCAGAGTTGTAGGTCTGGCCAGCATTTACCACAGGCGACACACTCATGAAATAGCTAGGAAAGGGAAATCGCTGTCCCATGCCAATGTCTAAGGTCAGCCATTTCTCATTTTAAATCAAAGCCTTTTTCACTGATGCCTATGCAAGGCCTATAAATTCCCAAGGAAAAGCTTGCCCCTGGTATGATTTCTGTGATGGTCCAGGAGGAATAAGGATGAAAACTTCTATGGATCTCATGGGATCCCACAGCTTCAATCATCACCTCTGTGAGGATGATTCCCAGATTTGTGTCTCCAAACCTGTGTCCCCTCCCCAGCCTTCAAGCCCATGGATTCAGCTGCACACTGGACATCTCCACCCGGGAGTCCCGCTGAGCTGTCACGCACAATGCATTCTACACAGATGCACTTTCTCATCCACACATGCCCCCTTATAAGATTCCCAGTCTCTCTTAATGACATAATTATCTTCCCTGATACTCAGAGCTGAGGACTCAAAGTCAGTTTTTTAAAATTTATCCAATTTATGGTTTTCTCCCATATTAAATTACCTGCCTATATTGATGACACTTTTTAAAATTAATTTATTTTTATTGGAGGATAATTACTTTACAATATTGTGATGGTTTTTGCCATATATCAACATGAATCAGGTATTATTTCTACTTTCCATTTCTATTTTCTCTGACACCATCTTAGTAAATTCTAAATCATTTTTGAATGGATTAAATTCTAAATGAATAATATAAAATATCATTACATGGAGGTTGAATTCTATGTAAATAATGCATGCTCTCTTTAATTTAGGCACTACTGTATTTATCAAATCTGACTTTTATTCTTTAAATTTTTATTTACTGCCTTCCCAGTCTCTCATTCATTAGCTCATTTGTTCAAAGTTATCTTTGAATGTTCTAGTCATTGAAAACAGAGTATAAGGTACTTGTTTTCACAGAGTGAAAAAGCAAAGGAATAAATTAAGTGTTCTTAAGCACTGTGAAAAATGTTATAATGCAATTTGATAGTGAATGACAAAGCAATGCCACATTAGATAAAATGATTAGGAAAATCCCTTCTGAATGATGAGAAGTAGCCAAGCCATGTGAAGATCAGAGGAACAAGCATTTTCAGAACAAAGTATCACATGAAAAAAAGGTTAGTATGTTTAATAAGCAGACTAATGGAGTAGAAATTTTCTTAACCCAGAGAATGTAGATATGATAAATACTTAGAAAGGCATGAGAACAACTCTCGTAGGGCATTTGAATCATAAAGAAAAAGTAGGATATCAGGATCAATCAGTTTTTTTTTTTTTTTTACATGAGCATGATTTTATCCAAAAAGAAGACACTCACTGCTGAGTGAAGACTGATTTCAGGGACTTCTGAGCCAAGAGGGCAGATAGAGCTCACACTGAAACTCCCCTCTCCCCACTCCCTTAGTATGAAATTGATCAAAAAAGAAATATAGTTCTTTCTGAATTTTATTTCTGAACCAGAAAGGAAATACTTAATGGTAAGTAAAGTGTGTAGGCATGAAAAATAACCTGATACAGATATTTGTCACTAGAGTAGCAATGCCTGTGCTGGGACAGAACCCTCTGCTCTCGACCATAGGTCTATAAAAATCATCATAAATCCTTGCCATGACAAACAAGAATCTAGGCAACACACTTCCTCCATATCTATCAGACTTACTTGCCACTGCACCCTCTGAACATCATGCATTGTACACAGATCAGAGTGTTCAGATTTTCACATATCCTGTCTTTTTACCATTGATGTCTTTGTAACTGCTTTTCTCTTGATCTATGATACCTATCACATCACTTATTCCAAAAACATAAATATATTTTCCCTTATTTATACATGGAATTTTTACAACTGCTATACTTATAGTTAAAGCATGACTAAAAGTGGCTTAATAAAAGAAACAATATTACTTCTTGCCTCATATAGTGAAATCTCAGTCACAGTCCTCCATGGTGATTATGTGTCAACAGCATGATCCTTCCCATTACATTCTTCAAACAAGAAACCAAAACTCACTGGCAGGTACTTAGCAAAAAACTAGGGAGCCTAGCAGGCTACAGTTCATGAAGTGGCAAACAGTCGGTCGGACATGACTGAGCAACTTAGCACAAAGGTAGAATTATTATTTTTTGTTATTAATTATAAAGATGACAACACAGTTATCACTAGCTTCAGTATATCAGGATTTAAGATAAACATAACAATTGAAGATATTTTAAAAAAAATAAAGCAAAGTGCTTAAGAAGTATGAGTTTAACTGTCTTGTAATGGACTGTGATTAGTTTATAAGATAAAGTGTGGATAGGACAGTGTCCAGAAATTTTATATGCATATGAACTTTGATCATACCAGAAGTCTGACTTTTAAATGCCTGATTTGATTTTATGTCTGTTATTGTTGTGGTGGTGATAATGGGGTGTATGTGGTGGAGGAGTCATGTGTTTTCCATTAGTTCTCTTTTATTTCCCATTTTGTATTTAAGTCTCTATTAAATCTCAGCCAAAGGGGCAGTGCAGGCAATAGCTGAGTAAGGAAAGTCTGAATAAAAAGCAGAAGTAAAACTTTTGTTTAAAAAGATAATATCTGTGGGCAGTTGTCAACTGTCACATTCTGATTTTTCTAATGAAGAATATATTTCCAGCTTTAATAACCATATGTGTATGTATGTTTGAATACACATATCTATTAGTAGAAAAAATTGGACAATCCTTTATAACCCAAATATATACTTTTTTAAATTTATGAATTAACTATACACATTTGTATTAATTAGATGGTCTCCAGAAACAATGAATCAATAGGATACAGAGGGGTGGAGAGGGAGAAATTAAGAGGGAGTGAGATTAAGGAATTGACTCATGACTAAGAAGGTTGAGAAGCCCCAAGATCTGTGGTTGGCAAACTGGAGACCCCAAAGAGCTGATGGTGGAAGTTCCAGTCTGGAAGCAGGAAACCACTAATGACCGGCTCCAGCAGTCAGATGTTAGGTGCTGCCTTTACTCCCAGGAAGGTCAATCTCTTCTATTCAGGCCTTCAATTGGTTGGACAAGGGTAATCCACATTAGGGAGAGCAACCTACCTTAGTCAGTAGTGATTCAAAGTTGTTGTTCAGTCACCCAGTCGTGTCCAACTCTTTGCAATGCATGGACTGCAGCACGCTAGGCCTCCCTGTCCCTCACCATCTCCCGGAGTTTGCCCAAGTTCATGCCCATTGCAACAGTGATGCCATCCAGCCATCTTGTCCTCTGACACTCTCTTCTCCTTCTGCCTTCAATCTTTCCTGGTGTTCGAAGTTAACATCATTCAAAAACCAGCCACACAGACACACCCAGAATAATATCTCACCAACTATCCGGGCGTCTGGCGCCTAGTCACATGGACACAGAAATTAACCATCACACATTATTGAACAAAAGCATCTGGTTCTAATAATTAGATCACAAATATTAAAAACCACTTCAATATTTTCTTTCTAATTGATCCATTTTTACTTAACTGAAATGTTGGACAAGTATTCTCCTGGAGGTCATTGCTTTAAGGAGCTTTGCTTATGGTTGTTAAACTTGTACTTTCTTCAAATAATCCTTTATATTTCTAATCAAATGTAACTCTTCTCACTTCTGTCCTCCTGTGCCATTTATATACCCCTCTACTAGCAATCAACTCAGTCTGTCCCTTGGTAGATGTATAAAGATGTCTGTGTATTGCCTATTTCTCTGAGTTCCTTGGCTATTAGTACCACAGTCATTAATTTTAAATCTCTTTTGAACACAGTGGACTGTCTTGTTCCTGGTAAAATGCTCAAAAAAGTGTTTTTTGAGCTAAATAAAATTGCTTAAATAAAAGACTTAATTTCCTATTTAGACATGAAAGGATTTACCAAAATGAGTAGAGGATCATATTTAAAAAGCATCTAGTTAAAATTTTGGACACATACTTTTCACGTTAAAGGCTCAAGCCCAATGCTACATTTCAATTTCACACCATAGAGTAATTTCCTGATGAATATTCTAAATTGCAATTCTCTGAGAACTTGAGCAAAGACATTCCCACTCTCCTCATACAATTTAACTTAACCCCAAATGACCCACATTTGAAACCTGAGTCAACCTGTGGGTAGAGAACCCTGTAGAGTAGGGAAAGTTTATTGCTAGTTTCAGTTGCATTCTTGGTTCAGGGGGCATAATGGCTTCATTTAATTCCTCAGAATAAACCACTCATTCCTCCTTGAGTATTTTTTTACAGAAAACAGTTGAATCTGTTAAATAAATGGTTAGCCAATAGTGGCCTGAATATAGTACTGATAAACATGTAAATGATGTAAAAATAAATTTAAATGATTTAAAATGATTTGCCTCATTTACATTTAAATGATGTAAAAATAAGGTCACTTTAAAATAGAACAGGACTTCCTGGTGTTTCATGCTTAAGACTCTGTGCTTCCAATGCAGAGGGCATAGATTTGATCCTTGGTCAGGGAACTAAGATCCCATCTGCCACTCAGCATGGTCAAATAAGCAGTAAACAAATAAAGTAAATATGTGATGATGGATACTAAAATGTTGATGGAATAAGAAGTGATAATAGGAATGAAGAATTTCAATCAAGTGAATTATTAAATTTTTATGCTATGAAAAAAAGTTCTCCTCCTCTGTTTTCCCAAAGCTATCACTAGCCTTCAAAATTTGGTTGTGGGGGAAGATCCTAATGTTACCAAACCCAGATGGCTGTATTTTGGGGATGCAAATAGGTCAGATATGAAGTCGCACTTATCGGCACAACCCTAGAGAGAATGGAATGTTCCCTGGGACTTCAAAGCAATCAGATTTAGAATCAATGTTGAAGATTTTAGAGATGAATTGGTTTGCCTTGTAGAGCAGAGAAAGACTGGCACCCTGGGGTGGGGGGGCTTGCAGTATAAGCCTTTGTCCATCTGGAAAGAGGGTAGTGGGTGGTTGTTGTTGCCAACTCCTCGCTGCAAGTCTGGGTTTAGACATCTCTAACTCAAGTCATGTCCAACTCTGCGACCCCATGGGCTGCAGCACACCAGGCTTCCCTGTCCATCACCAACTCCCAGAGTTTACTCAAACTCGTGTCCATTAAGTTGGTGATGCCATCCAACCATCTCATCCTCTGTCATCCCCTTCTCCTCCCGCCTTCAAACTTTCCCAGCATCAGGGTCTTTTCCAGTGAGTCAGTTCTTCGCATCAGGTGGCCAAAGTATTGGAGTTTCAGCTTCAGCATCTGTTCTTGCAATGAATACTCAGGACTGATTTCCTTTAGAATGGACTGGTTGGATCTCCCTGCTGCCCAATGGACCCTCAAGAGTCTTCTCCAACACCACAGTTCAAAAACATCAATTCTTTGGTGCTCAGCTTTCTTTATAGTCCAACTCTCGCATCCATACATGACTACTGGAAAAACCAAAGCTTTGACTAGATGGACCTTTGTTGGCAAAGTAATGTTTCTGCTTTTTAGTATGTATGTTACACTAAGGTAAAATGTTTCATAATTTAGAGTCATACATAAAGAAAAGTTAAAGAAGGATAGATCTGTCCTCTATCCAGGTCCATGCTGGAGAAATCAGTGTTGAGAAAGGCAATGTGAACTCAAGTCAACAACCCAGCATGCATAAGGATTCTGTTGAGTGTAAGTGCTCCATCATGCCTTGTGACCCTATGGACTGTAGCCCGCCAGACTCCTTGGTCCATGTAATTTCCCAGGCAAGAATACTGGAGTGCGTTGTCATTACCTACTCCAGGGGAATCTTCCTGACCCAGGGATCGAACCTGTGTCTCTGGCACCCTGCATTGGCAGGCGGATTCTTTACCACTGAGCCACCTGGGAAGCCCCAAGGATAATCTAGCTGTGCCATAATAATTGAAAGTAATCAGAGGCAGGGTTGCCTGAAAAATTACCCTGGTTACTATTTAAAGAGAAGCCTTACCTCTTGGAAGCAGCTAAGATATTGTGGTACTAAAATGCCATGAACACACTGGCCTTATTTCTTTCATTAACTGCCATATACTCAGAATCCAGCACAATGTTCTGTATAGATGAGGCACCCAAAATGTCTGTGGCAAGTTCAAACGGGTAGACTGACACAGTGAATATCTACCAGCATACTCACAGCCTTAGCCCTTTATGTTGTTCAAATAAGTTGAATTTCTAATCTTTTAATTTTACTCTTAAATATTCAACCAATAAGATAAATAACATAAATATTAACAGTGTAAAATGAAAGGCAGGGAAGGGAAACTTGGGATATCCTGTTAAATTCAGTATCATCTGACTCCATCTTTGAGAAATTCCTCCAGATTTCAGTTTCCTCAGATGTAACATAAATGGCTTAGAGAAAATAATTCTTCAAAACTTCCAGTGTAAATTTCCAAAGTAACTGTTCTGTTTGTGTTTTTGTTTTATAGGTATTGATCTCGTTCTCCTTCTCTGTATTTTTAAAAATTCTTTCTCTGTTCCTCTGATTTCCCTTTTCTCCTTCTCTTTCCTTTTATCTCCCCTGGACCCCACCTCCTTCACTCTCTCTGTCTCTCTATCTCTCTCCCAGCTCTTGCCCCTCTTTTCCACCTCTTTTAGATAAACAGATTATAGACCAATTGATCTCATCATTTTTGAAGGCAGATATCAAATGTAATTATACTAACTATTGCTGTCTGGATGGGGTCACAAGAATATGAGATCTTTACTTTCTGACTTAAGTAGCTGAATAATGTCAGAAGTTCTTCCAGATGAGAAGAGTCTATATCCTTAATGGATCAAGTGATTCCTAGAAATATCTTGCAAATTGTATGTCATGACCTTGAGGCTTAAGAGCATTATGTGCATGTCTGATGTAATTTTCATTAATGATGATTATCTTTTCCTGAACAGGGGGGAAAAAAGAGTCTCATTTAATGAAAATATTTACCCAATAATTTTTTTCCCCAATAGCCAAATAACTAAAACATATTTAAGTATTAAATCAAATTTATATGGCATTTTATAAAGCATATAGCATAGCTTTGGCTATGCAGGAAAGAAAGCAGGTTTTCAGAAATTTATGGTGTGGTGTCTGGAGACAGGTTTTTACAAGGAGCCCATTTCTTTTCAGACAGCTAGTTATGGGCAGTGCCTTGAGGCTTCAGCAAAGGCTTTGTTTCCGGAAGCTTCACCACCTGACATGGAGCTTTTGCTGGGTGTGTTTTTTCATTATTTATTGCAGTCATAAGAAAAGTCTAGTATGAATATACTGCAGAAACTATAATCACGAGTGTATTATTCAAAAGCAATTTTATGACATTTCAACTCAAAAACATATTTTTAAAAAAGAAAACAAAATACATAAAACCAGGTTGACCACAAGAAAAAATTATTTTCTCCATTCCAAGTTTTTAATGTAAAAAAATCAAATGCTCCTGATCTTCATTCTCACTCTTCCAAGGAAATAACTGAATATATTCTTGCGTTTATATAGATCTTGCTATGTGTGTACATATCTTCCTTGCACTTATTATGCATTGTGAAAACTTAGACCTATCACATTAAAATCTGTCATAAAAATCTATTGAGTTGTTATGCTATAACTTATGTAGCAAGTATCTTGATGATGGACAAAAATATTTCCCCATTTTAAAAAATGTAAATATTAAAATGTGGGTGTTTATATATTAACACAACATACAAATGTTGCATTAAACCTCTTTGCAATCATATCTTTGCCTGTCTGAATGAGTAGAGCTACTAGAAAAAGTTCAGAGAGATGAAACTACTGGGTCCAAGAATATAAGCAAATTAAATTTTGATAGATGATGCCAAATTGTTATTCAAAAGGAACATGGCTATCTTTCCCTGTCCACTCAAGTACTGGGTAATACTGCAGAAATCTTTTCCTCTCTGAATGGTGAAAAATTATATCACATTGTTCTAATTTCCATCTTATTATGAGTGAGGCACAACATCTTTTCATGTGATTGTTGGTATTTCTTCCTACGGATTCAAAATGTGAACACATTTTTAATTTGCAGCCTCAGTAAGTCCTCTTAGTTTCTGCCAAGTTTTCCTAGAGGCAACAAAGCATTCTTAAAATAAATGATGTGCCCCCTCACCACTCTTCACCAAACAGTCCAAAATTAAAACAATACAGCCTCGTTCAGAAAATGTTATAGAAGAGAGAGAGAGATAGGGGATGGCTAGAGAGAGACCAGTAGTAAAGTGTGAACTTCTGAGTGATGTCATTTTGAATTTCATACCTGGCTCAATGGACATGAGTTTGAGCAAACTCTGGGAGATAGTGAAGGACGGGGAAGCCTGGCGGGCTGCAGTCCATGGGGTCACACAGTCCGACAAGACTTAACGACTGCACAATAACCTGATACAAAGAGATATGCCCTGGTCCATTAATATGAGAGAAAAACTGTGTCAATTCCAGAAATCTGTGTGGTTCTCAGCAGCTCTCTTCACTCAGGCAATGGCAGTGGGAAAGAGTTCAGAAACTAGAGTAGCATCATAGTTCTGTCCTGGGTTTGCAACCAAAGGTAAATTTATTTCCTAATGTCCTCTTTTAACAGCATTCCTGTAAATAAGTCAAGAAATACAAGCAGCTATGAACCTCTTACTTATCTGTCCACCCCTACAGAGATTACATCCCTGGGAAAATGACTTCAATCACCAGACTCTCCCACCTCGGCTGTATAAAGTGAGTGAAACATGACAGGCAAGCGGGGGGTTCCAGTAAAACTCTCTCTCATTTCCAAGCATGAGTAACTCCAATGTGACTACTTTTGCTTACAACACATTTGATGACATCTTATCACTCCACAGTCCTCACTCTATTTACATGTCAGGACTATGGAGTGATAAAACTGAGGAATCATACATAAAAATTCAGTCTCCTTACTTCATCACCACCCTTTAGAAAGGACCTTTCCATTCATCTTTCTCCATTTCTAAAAATAAAGAAAAAGTGACTAAGAACAAGCCTGGCCTTTATTATTTATTATGATTTATCAATCCTTTTCATTATCACCGCATCTTATGCACTGTTTGCTGATTCGTGCTGAAAATAAAAATAACTGACAGAGGTGGGGCCCATACACAGAAGGGCAGTGATGACACAGGAGCTGGGGTGGGGGTGGGCGGGGAATAGAGAATCCTTAAAATGATAAAAATCAATAGCTGATCTTTTTAAAAGTAGAGACAGGGCTCAAATTTCCTGCTACTGCTGTAGAAGGATTATCTTTCGATTTATATAAGGAAACAAGTTCTAAAAGAGGTATCACTGCCAGTGCCATGGCTTGTGAGGCAAAGGCAAGGTGACGTCTTCTGATCGGAAGAGCAGCTCGTGTGTAACAAAAAAGCTGGTCCTCCTTCAATATTCCCTGTGGCCTAGATATGTGCATATTTTCTTTGATATTAATGGGACTTAGATGCCCATAGAGACCTGTAGACTTATGAATGTGTAAGAAGGACTTCAAGTTGATAGATCTGTGCATTTGGAAATTATTTTACTATATTCTTCTTTATTCTTTTGCTGCCATTATTTTTTTAAAAAAATAAAACAATATGTGTATTTAATGGAGTACAACCTGGTGGGTATGTAAAAAACTACACAAATCACACCTATGAATTATCAGTGTAGACTCTAAAACAACACTGATTTTTTGCCAAATTTTGGAGTCAGTGTTAGAAGAGGTGTGTTTTCATGTAAAGCCATGGTTGTTTCATGTCAATATACGGCAAAAATCACTACAATATTGTAAAGTAATTAGCCTCCAACTAATAAAAATAAAAAAAAAAAAAAAAAAAGAGGTGTGTTTTTATTGATTGCTAGCAGTCAATTACCCAGGAGCCAGGGGAATAAGCCAGTGGTATTTTAATAATTTTATTTATTCTGAGGAAACCAAATAACAGGTTCCCATTGAATAAATATGATTCTGTTTACTCAATGACAAATATAAATTGAAAAATAAGCTTGTTTTTTAGAAATTCCAGAATTACACAATCTATCTTAGAAAACAGAATTCTTTCTTACAATAGAGTTTGGAATTCTTTTTTTTCTAAGTACTGTGGAACCTACTCGTTGATATGTTTGAGTAGTAAATTTCCTTTGGGCCCTATTTTAGTCATTTCCTACATTCCATGAACAGGATATGGGAGGAGTAGCTGCTTCCCATTTATCTAATCTATCTCTAACCTCGAAAACTAAAGGTTAAATTCAACTCCATTCTTGCCCATGGGCTGACAGAGGGGAATCATTCAGCCACAACAATCATCCACTTAATTTTCTTTACAGTGCCTTATCCTCTCCTGATAGCAGTGGTAAGCAGCCAGAGGAATAAAATCTTTGTCTCCCATTCAATTATCTCAAAGCTTTCTAGCATGAGCAAAGAGAAAAAGTAATAAAATGTGCATCACTACAAACAGCTTCCACGTAATATCATGCAAATATGAATTTTCCTATCCCAATAGTTACCTCCTTTTCTATGGTGAAATTGCAATTGCTAAATGTTTAATAACAGTGTAATAATTATAATCTCCTTTCCTTCATGTATTAAGATGATATTATTGATCTTGCAATTTTGAGCCTGTAACTCAGATTACTGTCTAGTTTTGAGAAAAATTTAGAATTTTCTATTGGGAAAAAAATAATACATGACTTAAGGACAGTGTGAAAGGGAACTCTGCAATTTTACATTGATCATCTGTGTTCCATATTTTTGTTGTTGCTTAGTCGCTTAGTCATCTCTGACTCTTTTGTGACCCCATGGACTGTAGCCCACCAGGCTCCTCTGTCTGTAGAATTCTCCAGGCAAGAACAGTGGAGGGGGTTGCTATTTCCTTCTCCAGGGGATCTTCCCAACTCAGGGATCAAACTCACATCTCCTGCATTGGCGGATTCTTTACCACTGAGCCACCAAGGAAGCCTGTTCTGCATAGGGACGAGATATAAGTAGGATAATAAAATAAGGACGGTTTACAAAACCAAAACACTTGAGAAAGCATTGCTGCACTTTACATTGGTCTGTGGATGACTAAACTTTTTACTCTTTATAAATGAGAAAAAGTTTTTAACTTTTCTCACCAGTTTGCATGGTATCATCTCATCCCAGAAGAGCTCCCTCTTGAGAAAAATTAGTGATTAACCTGGGATTCTGGGAGTTTGCTTTGCTTGCTGGTAGAGATCATCTAGCTTGATATATTTGTTCAATATATAAATAGGAAAAATAAAAAAATTAGGAACAAACACAAGGCTAAAAATTTGATGACAGTTAAAAATAATATTATTAGTAAATCCATCAATTTATAAACTTTCCAAAGAATTTTATCTCATTTTCTACTTGCTTAAAAAGTATTGTATTCCATATTCTCTCAGGTTTGAATTCTAGAAGTAACCTTTTGTCTACGGCCATACCACCCTGAACGTGCCCAATCTCGTCTGAATTCTAGAAGTAACCTTTAAAATATTATTTAAGGACTAACTAATGTATGGAAGTGAGAGTTGGACTGTGAAGAAAGCTGAGCATTGAAGAATTGATGCTTTTGAACTGTGGTGTTGGAGAAGACTCTTGAGGGTCCCTTGGACTGCAAGGAGATCCAACCAGTCCATCCTAAAGGAGATCAGTCCTGGGTGTTCATTGGAAGGACTGATGCTGAAGCTGAAACTCCAATACTTTGGCCACCTGGTGCGAAGAGCTGACTCATTGGAAAAGACCCTGATGCTTGGGAAGATTGAAAGCAGGAGGAGAAGGGGACGACAGAGAATGAGATGGTTGGATGGCATCACCGACGCAATGGACATGAGTTTGAGCAAGCTCTGGGAGTTGGTGATGAACAGGGAAGCCTGGCGTCGGACATGACTGAGCGACTGAACTGAACTGAATGCCAGAGTAAACTTTGAAAACTTTGTAACAAATTGATATGATGATAAAGAGCACCCCAACCCCCAAACTGAAATGTGATTCATGGCCTCAGAAACTATGATGTCTTGGATGAGAGGTGAGTTTGGGATGTAATCTGATCCTTCTCTATCCTCTGCTGTGGGAGGAATTAGAATGGCTTTGTGTCTGCAGGGTTACTGGAGGCAAGGGAAATGAAGATCAGGTTATATTCATAAACTTTTTAGAGCTCATTGAATGACAACCCAAATAGAAATACCATTAAATTTGCATTTAGAACTAAAATTCAAAAGGATATGGAAGATAATTATAAGCAAACATAAAATGAAAAACTTGCCAAAATAAAGCATTCACTAATGAAATGCCATAAGGTTATATGTAATTCACATTTTAAAAAGGACAGGCCATAAATGGTATCTTCTGAAATTCAGTTGCCTAAGATAGGTCTCCACCTCCTGAAAAAAATGTTTCACTGTAGGATACTCCTAGCAGTTAGAGGTTATGGATAGAAAGAAGTCAAGGCCAGTTCTGACTTTCTCTTCCTGTGATGCCAAATCTCCCAGGAGAGTCAGCTTTCTTCAGACAGAAAAGAATCCTTTGATAAGACATTTTGATAGTCTTTAATGGATAACTCTCCACGCAGAAAATCTCACCAACATTCTGTTAGCAAGTTGATGGTCTCTGATTCTATATGCTCTATTTTCTTTTATAATTACATATATTTTCTCAACTGAACACAGAAATATTTAGTAAGAAGCATTTATAAGTTGCTATTATCTTTTAATTAATCATCTAATAATTATTTTTACAGTGATGGGGGACTCAACTCACCATCTTCTGGTCTTAATTTGGCTTCACAAGCAGTCATTCCAACCAGAAAGAATGCACAACTTGGTAATGTATGTGTGGCTCTCATATTTCTCCATGATTTTCCAGCAGGTTTGTCAACAAAAAGGATTGGTCATTGAGGTTGGGGGATGGAATGGAGCCTGTAGCTAGAATAAAGGGAGCCCGTTTTCAGAGGGGTCAGTCCTGAAGGAAAGAGACCACCTTAGCCATTACAGAGATGGGGAGTATTTTTCCTTCATTCTTATTTCTAAATCCAAACTAGCAGGTCTAACCAATCAAACTGGTGGATATAACTGGAAGCAAAGCATTAAGAAGAATTAAACATCTCTCTCATGATGTATTACAGAATTTCAGACGGTGAGAGGATTGCAGTCAAGTAAGGCATTGTAGATAGCAAAGCGCCGCACTGTAGCGGCACTTCAGCTGCTTGTCTTCTTGTCAACACTAAGAAACACTACCTTCCCTTGGAAAAGGAAGTGAGGTCAACTTTTCCTGTCATCTTCTAGTCCTGTGTCTTGTGATTGGTTCCCTGATATGCTATGGCTTACTACCCTTTTCCATGTAAATATGTCAGGCTGTCTTGTAAGAGGGCCATACTGTACTGGCATGTGATTCCCATTCTCAAGGTTAGGGTTATTGATGTCTCTACTGGCTTAGAAAAGCGCCAGTTTGACCCTGGCACTAACTGGTCTATGGGAATTGCTTCTCAATTATTCTTTACTAATCAAAATTCAAAAGCACAAAAGAGTTCCAGGAACAAAACTAGGCAAACTTAATTACCTATCAAAAGTTTACTTTACATCTAGCGTGGGAAGACAGCCCAATCTTGAAAGAAAATCAGAGTGCTTACCTTCTAATCTTGGTATTTCCCACCATCTAGGTAAGTGACTTAGGGAAAGGCATCCTGTGTGTATCTTAAGCTTGTAGAGTTCTAAAAACCAGACATGAAGTCCTGTTCTTGGGTAATATGCCAAGTCAAGATTTCATTAAATATATATTTTGTGTGTAGAAGAGTCTAGTATGTATTTTAAAATATTTCTAAGTTCTGGCACAATTTTATAATTCTTAGTTTCCCTTTCACTTTGTAAATCTGCCTCTTATTTAGTCACAATTTGAAAACCTTGAAGGTATAGTCCAGTAAGTGATTCGACTTCTGTCACTGATGCAAATATACCACTTCTACAATTTTCTAGTCAAAAATATTTTAGAATTCAAAGGGAAAATACTGACAATAACCTCCTTTGTCCACACAAACAGTAGTCATTAAGGAGAGACAATCTTTTTAGGCAAGGAACCATTTTGTCGAGCAGTTAGTTCCCAAGGTGAAAAGTTCCCACTTTAAAGTCCCACACAGAAATAAGGCCTGGTGATACAGCAAAGATGGTTGCATTCAGTGTGAGTCAGTCCTGCGTTTTGCAACCTTAAAAAAGAAGATAGTGTTACTAATCAGTGCTTTGAACTATAACTTCAAATGGACTGTGAGTTTCTACTTACATTGCTGAACTTTCTGAAAGTAATAGCTATTTGCTAAAGAAATGGTAAAATGGCAGAAAGGCTGTGGGTAGTCACATTTTCATCCATTAAGCAATTTTATTCTAATTTGTGTGTGTGTGTGTGCATGCATAAAAATTTGTGATATTTTCCTTTTCCTTTGGAATTGGCTATAATACAGAAATGCCAGTCAACTTCCCATCCCTGGACTGTGAATGGAAATTCTGAGGACAGAAAAATTTATCTCACCCACCTCATGAAACCTACAGGAATCATGAAATAGCTTTGGGGGAAGAAGTCTTGATTATTTTTCTCTCCTTTCCTCTGCACTTCCTTCTCTTGAGAATAAGATGTTTGGGGCATGGTTGAAGCAAATGGCTTGTGAAAGAGGACAAAGAGAGCTTGGGTGGGACCCAGACAAAGCCAAGGACATTAGAGTCATTTTAATTATATTGTTTTTGTCCAGAACAGAGAAATTCAGAGGCAAGTTCTAATTCACTCCTGGTTCCAAGGGAATTCAATCTGAATGCTGTGTTTGCAGAATGTTAATTGTCTGATCTTAATCCCAAATAAGTTAGAGACGCCAGTGTGAATGTGCCCACAGCAACCTTAGCTGTGTCCTCTCATGCATAAGGGTTACTCTGGTACATGGGGTCTCTCATTACATGGTTATGTAAGACAACATCTAAGCAACTCTGGAAATGCTCAATTAAAACAGCAACCATTTTGAATCTGCCTTTAACAGTCCACTTTCCTTTATTTGACAGGATAAGAAAGTTGTAGGACAAGAAAGTTGTTTTTAAATTTAGAAAAGCTTTTCAACACACATAATGATGTTTATAGACTTGCTTTCAGTTGATTTTCCCCAATAATCAGGGAAAATTATATTTTTTGTAAAATTCACATTCTTAAATGAATTAAGGAAATATTCAAGAATCGTCATTAAAATCAAGAGAATGCTCAGTTTCTATACAGCAGTAGAGACTGAATCTGGATTATAAAGCATTAGAAAAGGCATTGCTAAGGATTGTGATGTCATAGTTTCAACCTGATAACTTCTTCCTGACCCAGAAGAAGGGTAGCCTTAATTCAATGAAAATATTGATTTCTTAGGCATATATGTTAATTCACAGTTGTGCCAGCTTTACTGTGGTGTAAGTGGTGTGCCATTTAGAGTAAGTTAGATCTGAATGTGAATCCCAACTATATTCCTCGATGACTATTTTCAAACTTGATTTACTCAGCTATAAAATGGGATGATGACACTCACCTCTGTATTTTGAAATAATATAATGAAAGCACTGAACACAGGCTTGGACAGAATACTCAGTTTATATTATTGTCTCCCATCCTCTCCTCACATGTATCAAAGTGTTACTATATATATGTGGGATCACTTTCAGCCAAAAACTACATAAAATAGTTTGAGGAAATGACTATGGTATAGAGGGGAAAATACAGGCTTTGGAATCATAGAGTTTTGATTTAATTCTCAGTTTTACTATGTCTTTCTTAGGTTTGTCATTTACATATCTTAAGTTTTGCATTGATGAAATGGGAATAGCAATATATACGAGGTAAGACTGTTGGTGATTAAATATGCAAAGTTCCCAACGTAGTGCCTGTCACTAGGCAGACCACTAATTAATGGCCATGGACTTTATTTACTGGCCTAATTTTGGTTGAAAGGGAGCAATGTCAGTAATATCAGAAGTTATACTGCAGTCAGTCAGAAGTGGAGGGTAAGAAATAAAAGTAATGAGTAGAAAAATTTTTTATAAAAGGATGTAAATATAATTTTTGACAAGTGATTTTCATTCACAAAATAAAGACTTCATCCTAGCTTAATACAATCCTGTATTAATTGAAATATAAAATTATTACATTGCTTTCATTATTTCTTACCTGAGGGAAATTTTTTTTTCTTCTCAGACTGAGTGTAACTACGGCAATATTTCATAGGGAAAATGAAAGTCTGACATAATTGTAGAAGGGTTATTTTTGTCATCACTTAGATGAGACTCAAACTTTGACAAGCAGTTTGCAATCATTTATTATGAAGCCATATCATACCTTCCTTTTCATCACACCACTTAGCATGTGTTACATATACCTTAAATCAGAACTATTCTTTAATTTCCTTTCTTTATTGAATTTGTATGGTAAATCAGTTTGCCTATTATATACACAAAAATAAATCAACTAATCAATTATCTCTATTAATTTGATACACTTAAAAGGCCTACCAAATGTTTGGAAGGAAATGAAAAATTCATTTATTTTCATCTACCTTCAAGCAACACAAATTGTTGAAGTCATCTACCTATGTATGGGACTTCTCCAGTGGCTCAGTGGTAAAATATCTGCCTGCAATACAGGAGACAGAGTTTGATCACTGGGTTGGGAAGATCCTCTGGAGGAGAAAATGGCAACCCACTCCAGTATTCTTGCCTTGAAAATCCCATGGGCAGAGGAGTCTGAAGGGTTGCAGTCCATGGGGTAGCAGAGTCAGACATGAAAGAGAGGCTGAGCACACACACACACACATACACCTATGTATACTTTCTTTGTTCTATATTTGTTTTGTAGTCATGGTGTTTGCAAATGTCCATGATGGAAAGCCAGTTAAGAAGCAATAAAGAATTACAGCTTTTTTTCTTGCCAGTCCCCATCAGATTCTACAAGGGTTTCCAAGAAAGCAGCTTAGGTTCACTCAGAATGTGTATATCCATCTGCTTCACAACCGTGTGCCAGAGCCTCTCATAAGAATATTCCCTATAGCCAACACAAGGTGGCCAGTCTTAATGTTAGGGAAAATGTAGTAACACAGGAAACAGGGTTAGAACTAAATTCTCATGCCACACTGAGCCATTAAGCTATGGCTTTATTCAGAGCTCAGTGGCTAGAGGGGAGAAGGCAGCTCAAATATTTTAATAAGATCAAGGTCATTGGTAAGCCATTCTTAAATCTGTGGAGGACAGAAAAACTTAAATTGCCAGCACAATTCATTTACTCTATTTATTCAACAAATATTTATTGGGTGTATCTATAGGTGACTGAACAACAAAATAGGCCAGGTTCCAAAATTAACTCATATAAAAGACAAAAATTCTCATCTTTATATGTAACTTAGATTCTGGAAGCAGTAGGCACATACATAAAGAAGTAAACTAAATAATAATGTCTATTGGTAACAGTAGAGAAAATAAATCACCAAAGTGCAATGGGTTGCTATAATTGTGAAGTGCTATAATTTTAAATAGTGGTCAAAGACAGCCTCGCTGAGGAGGTGCAGTTTGAACAAAGGCCTAGGTGGTGAGCAGCAGAGCAGAGCTATGTGGATATCTGGGGAGAGAGTGTTCCCACAGAAAGGGCAGGATACTGGAGGTACTGGATGGGAGCAGGCCTCGTGTTCAGAGCCCAGCAAAGAAGGCAGGGTTGTAGGAGCAGGGTTGTAGGACTGTGGGCAGAGGGGAAATGAGATGGAAAAATACTGTCAGAAGTTATGGGCCACTGTAAGGATTTGGCTTTCACTTAAAGTGAGAAGAAGAGCCACTAGAAGGTGTTTGGCAGGAAAATGTAACAATTTGACTTGCATTTAAAAATAATTCATCTGTTTTCTCTGCGTAGAAATGACTGAACAGAAGAGTGGGCAGAAGACTACTACAAGTAGTTGAGGAGAGATGATGATGTCTAGGATCAGGGTTGATGTAGGAAGAGTGGTGAGACGGTTGGGAGATATTTGAAAAAAAAGCTCCAAGCACACATTTTTGCAGTATCTTATATCAGCAATATTAAGAACCTTCTCAATCCAAGGAAGCAGAGTTTCCTGGAAAATCTTTATTGCCTAATTAACTAGGGAAAAATACTTTCAAGTGGTATCCTGCGCCTCTATCACTTCACCATCCTTAGACTACTGGAATCCCAGGACTCAGCAACACTTTTGGGTGAATGGGTGGACCATAAACAATAATCTCTCCTTCCATATTCTTTTAGGAATGTTGTACTTGGCACAATAGATTTCCAGTAGCTAAAGCCTCATTTCCTTTGGTCAACATACCGTCTGGTGGTTAACAAAGACTTTCCTGATGAACCTTAAGATATAAAGCAAGCTGGCTGGATAGGAGCAACATCCAGCTCTGGAAATGCAATGGAAGTATTGAGTCTGCACTCAGTGTAGAAAGCTAGCACATTCCCCTCCTCCCAAATATTCACTGTTTTTAAAAAAGGACAGAAATGAAACAGTGATCATAAGGAATTCTGAGACTTAGAATTCCCTGGAAGTCAGAACCACAGAGCATTCTATTTTAGTACTTCTGTAGAAATTAATTGCTTGATAGCAGCAAAAGTTAGGACTTAACACCAAAGAATAAGTCTTTATGTACCTTCAAGAATACAGTTATATAACTGCTGTCTTAATTCATGTCCCACATAAAGTCTGAAGTTTCAATAATATTGCATAATATTCATATATTAATAGTTATATTCCCATCTTGATCTCAAATCCCATTAAAAGGAAGCATTATATCTTGAGATGCCTCCACTCAGTAGATACTCCATAAATATTTTTTGAACTGCTATGTACTTTGTACTTTTGCATTTTCCTAGAAAGATATATTTGAAGGTCGAATATGATAATGCATATTTGTGAACATTCTGGAACAGCAAAACACCATCTTTAGGCTGACATTAGAGTATAAGAATCTCCGTTTTCAAACAAAGTCCATGGCTACAGAATGCTGGCAGCAGTTGAAGGTGCTGCCTCACTCCACACTGAAAACGTCTGATACAAGGGATATAAAGACAGCAAAAACATTATCTGTGTGTCATATTATATGCATTAACTTATGTAACATCACAGTTTATTTCAAACAATATCCACAACCATTTGTGAATTTTTACTATGTGCAATCAAATTTTAAGTGTTTTACAAGTATAAAATATTTCACCAATTTTATAAATGAGAAACAAGGGCTTAGAAGTTAAGTAATCTGACCATAAGCAAAGATTTCTACCCATGCACAAAGCTTTCGCTCTTAACCAGCACACAGTGAATCTACATTATGACTGGAACAGAACTACACATGTATGTCAGTGGTGTGAAGATGGATTTATACACATCTTTTCATTATTCCATGAATAGTTTTGCTCCAGATTTGTTTGTATCTCTTAATATAGCACACCCAGAGTACACAAATTGTTCTGCTCTTTAACATCATAATGTTAAATTCTGTTTGGTACTTATAGATATGTCAAGGGAAAGGTCCAGGCTGTGGAGAAAGGTTACTTTACTTATTACATGGCCACAAGGAGCACCCAAATACATCATGGAATTTCTAAAATGCTATGAAGAATGCCTTTAGGCAAATTAATAAGACTGGAGGTTTCTACCCCTCAGTGTTTCACTCAGGTACTGCAATTTGCAAACTTTCAGCCAAAGGTTTTTTTTCATTTTACATTTTTCATTAATTATACATGATCATTTATCTGTAACATATTTATAATACACTTATATGTATATATTATAGTATATAAGTGTGTGTGTGTAATATAATTAGCTGTGGTTTTTTTCTGTCTTTCTCTTTTTATTAAATACAATTCTCAGTCATGGGTCAATCCCCTTTATGTATGGGATTTTAACCAAAGACATGAAATGAACTTACAGATAAAATGTAACGGCATATTGCATTGTTCCAGAGTAAGTATATGCATATAGCTACATCAGTAAAGCTAAGATGAAAAAGCAATTGCTACTGAAAAAAACTTTATCTGTGTATACCTATAAAATCCTACAGTGGATTAAATGCCCACAGTTCAAGTGAGTCAACATTTTCTGGTTTGATAACAATAAATTCGAGAGCAAAATAAACATAGTCCTATTGGGGTTCCCACCTCTAGCTACAAAAGCTGAACTAATTATTAATTATATGTTAAATTTCTATCTGTTAAAACATATTAAAATCTTATTCTTCAGACTCATTTGTAACAATGCATTCCTGAGAAAGCAAGTATTTTAGAACACAAAAACAACCTCAACTTACATAAACAAACGTGTGTAACTTCCTTGGGAAAGATTTGTTGTTTAATTTGTTTTTGAAGGAAGTAATTGATTTTTCTTGGCAGATTTGATAAAAAAAAAAACGAGGCCTTGATTGAATAACCTGAGGTCATGTTCTCCTCAGGAATTATCAGTGCCTAACTCAGATTTAAGTGAATTCAAGCTTTCCTGGGACTGTCTTTGATATATGACTATAACATGCTACCACATAGCTTCTCTGACATCAAGTTACTAACATAAACAGAATGTAAGTGAAATATATATATATATTAAATAAACATATATATTGTTTAGTTGCTAAGTTGTGTGCAGAGTTGGGCAGGCTCCCGCCAGGCTCCTCTGTCCATGGGATTTTCCAGGCAAGAACACTGGAGTGCTTTACCATTTCCTCCTCCAGGGGATCTTCATACACACATATAAAAATATGCTGGGTCTATATCCAAAGTAATTAAAACAGAATCTCAGATATTTATGTACCCATGTTCATATAAATATTATTCACAACAGCCAAAAAATAGAAGCAATTCAAGTGTCCATCAATGGATGAATAGATAAGCAAAATACAGAGTATGTACATAAAATGGAATGTTATTAAATCTTAAGAAGGAAGGAAATTCTGATATATGCTATAATGTGGATGAAGCTTGAGATCATGCACTAAATGAAATACTTCATCACATACAAAAATGCTTTATGATTCCACTTATATGAGATAGCTCAAATTGTCATAGAGATAGAAAGTACAATGGTTTTGCCAGGGGCTGGAGGGCGGAGGGATGGGAGATTTATTGTTTAACAAGTTTAGAATTTCAGTTTTGCAAGATCAAAAAGTTTTGGAGATAGATTGCTGAACACCATGAATATACATAACACTGCTACACTATACACTTCAAAATGGTTAAGATAGTAAAGTTTATGCTTTATGTATTTTACCAAAACTTTAAGAAAAATCAATTGTGAAATTACTTGAATAAGGAGCATTACTGTCAGAGCAATATCTTGTTTTTTCAAAAAAAGAAAGAAATTTTAATTTAGAAGATAGGCACAAATTGTATTTAATCAAGAGTGTATTTCCACCATGAGTACAGAAAAGTTACAGTAAACTTAGTGGTAGTACTTCAAGTAGCAAGTCTAGTTTAGGGGAAGGAAGTTTTATTCTACTTTGTGCAGGTTACGCCATATCTTGAGGATCACACCTAGTTCTAAATACCACATTTAAAGAGGCAGATTTTCAAATCAAAGGCATTTAAAGGAGTTCAAATTCAATGGTGAGAAATCTGGAAACTATGTCATATGGTGGACAGCAGAGTGAAGCATTTCAGGTTTGGGGCTTTGTTAGAGGAGACAACTGGGCTTAAAACCAGGCTCTATCATTGACTAATCTGTGACTCAGAGCAGCTCTTTAGCTTCTATAACTGTTACTTGAGTCCTCTCCTACAAAATTATGATCCCCTCCAACTATTCAGTATTCTGTGATATCCAAAAGGAAAAATCACGTATTGTGATTTACAAAGTGTTTCAGTTCAGTTCAGTTGCTCAGTCGTGTCCGACTCTTTGCGATGCCATGAATCACAGCATGCCAGGCCTCCCTGTCCATCACCAACTCGCGGAGTCCATTCAAACCCATATCCATTGCAACCTTCTCATCCTCTGTCATCTCCTCCTCCTCCTGCCCTCAATCTTTCCCAGCATCAGGGTCTTTTCAAATGAGTCAGGTCTTTGCATCAAGTGGCCAAAAGTATTGAAGTTTCAGCTTCAACATCAGCCCCTCCAATGAACTCGCAGGACTGATCTCCTTTAGGATGGACTGGTTGGATCTCCTTGTAGTCCAAGGGACTCTCAAGAGTCTTCTCCAACACCACAGTTCAAAAGCATCAATTTTTCTGTGCTCAGCTTTCTTTATAGTCCAACTCTCACATCCATACATGACCACTGGAAAAACCATAGCCCTGATTAGACAGACCTTTGTTGGCAAAGTAATGTCTCTGCTTTTTAATATGCTGTCTAGGTTGGTCATAACTTTCCTTCCAAGGAGTAAGCGTCTTTTAATTTCATGACTGCAATCACCATCTGCAGTGATTTTGGAGCCCAGAAAAATAAAATCAGCCACTGTTTCCCCATCTATTTGCCATGAAGTGATGGGACCATATGCCATGATCTTAGTTTTCTGAAAGTTGAGCTTTAAGCCAAGTTTTTCACTCTCCTCTTTCACTTTCATCAAGAGGCTCTTTAGTTCTTCACTTTGTGCCATAAGGGTGGTGTCATCTGCATAACTGAGGTTATTGATAGCTCTCCCAGCAACCTTGATTCCAGCTTGTGCTTCCTCCAGCCCAGTGTTTCTCATGATGTACTCTGCATATAAGTTAAATAAGCAGGGTGACAATATACAGCCTTGACGTACTCCTTTAACCAATCTGTTGTTCCATGTCCAATTCTAACATTTGTTTCCTGACCTGCATACAGGTTTCTCAGGAGGCAGCTCAGGTGGTCTGGTATTCCCATCTCTCTCAGCATTTTCCACAGTTTATTGTGACTGACATAGTCAAAGGCTTTGGCATAGTCAATAAAGCAGAAATAGATGTTTTTCTGGAACTCTCTTGCTTTTTTGATGATCCAGCAGATGTTGGCAATTTGATCTCTGGTTCCTCTGCCTTTTCTAAAACCAGCTTGAACATCTGGAAGTTCACGGTTCATGTATTGCTGAAGCCTGGCTTGGAGAATTTTGAGCATTACTTTACTAGCGTGTGAGATGAGTACAGTTGTGCGATAATTTGAGCATTCTTTGGTATTGCCTTTCTTTGGGATTGGAGAGAAAACTGACCTTTTCCAGGCCTGTGGCCACTGCTGAGTTTTCCAAATTTGCTGGCATATTGAATGCAGCACTTTCACAGCATCATCTTTCAGGATTTCAAATAGCTCAACTGGAATTCCATCACCTCCACTAGCTTTGTTCATAGTGATGCTTCCTAAGGCCCATTTGACTTCACATTCCAGGATGTCTGGCTCTAGGTAAGTGAGCACACCATTGTGATTATCTGGGTCTTGAAGATCTTTTTTGTACAGTTCTGTGTATTCGTGCCACCTCTTCTTAATATCTTCTGCTTCTGTTAGGTCCCTATCATTTCTGTCGTTTATTGAGCCCATTTTTGAATGAAATGTTCTCTTGGTAATTCTAATTTTCTTGAAGAGATCTCTAGGCCTTTCCATTCTGTTGTTTTCCTCTATTTCTTTGCATGGATCACTGAGGAAGGCTTTCTTATCTCTCCTGGCTATTCTTTGGAACTCTGCATTCAAATGGGTATATCTTTCCTTTTCTCCTTTGCTTTTCACTTCCCTTCTTTTCACAGCTATTTGTTAAGGTCTACTCAGACAGCCATTTTGCTTTTCTGCATTTCTTTTTCTTGGGGATGGTCTTGATCCCTGTCTCCTGTACAAAGTCATGAACCTCCATCCATAGTTCATCAGACACTCTGTCTGTCAGATCTAGTCCCTTAAATCTATTTCTCACTTCCACTGTATAGTCATAAGGGATTTGATTTCAGTCATACCTGAATGGTCTAGTGGTTTTCTCCACTTTCTTCAATTTCAGTCTGAATTTGGCAATAAGGAGTTCATGATCCAAGCCAGAGTCAGCTCCCAGTCTTGTTTTTGCTGAATGTATAGAGCTTCTCCATCTTTGGCTACAAAGAATATAAACAGTCTGATTTCGGTGTCGACCATCTGGTGATGTCGATGTGTAGAGTCTTCTCTTGTGTTGTTGGAAGAGGGTGTTTGCTATGACCAGTGTGTTCTCTTGGCAAAACTCTATTAGCCTTTGCCCTGCTTCATTCTGTACTCCAAGGCCAAATTTGCCTGTTACTCTAGGTGTATCTTGACTTCCTACTTTTACATTTCAGTCCCCTATAATGAAAAGGACATCTTTTTTTGGGTATTAGTTCTAGAAGGTCTTGTAGGTCTTCATAGAACTGTCCAACTTCAGCTTCTTCAGTGTTACTGGTTGGGGCATAGACTTCGATTACCGTGATATTGAATGGTTTGCCTTGGAAATGAACAGAGATCATTCTGTCATTTATGAGATTGCATCCAAGTACTGCATTTTGGACTCTCTTGTTTACTATGATGGCTACTCCATTTCTTCTAAAGGATTCCTGCCCACAGTAGTAGATATAATGGTCATCTGAGTTAAATTCTCCCATTCCAGTCCATCTTAGTTCACTGATTCCTAGAATGTTGATATTCACTCTTGTCATCTCCTGTTTGACCATTTCTAATTTGCCTTGATTCATGGACCTAACATTCCAGGTTCCTATGCAATATTGCTCTTTACAGCATGAATCCTTGCTTCCATCATCAGTCCCACACTCAACTGGGTGTTGCTTTTGCTTTGGCCCCATCCCTTCTTTCTTTCTGGAGTTATTTCTCCACTGATCTCTGGTAGCATATTGGGCACCTACCGACCTGGGGCGTTCCTCTTTCAGTATCCTATCATTTTGCCTTTTCGTACTGCTTATGGGATTCTCAAGGCAAGAATACTAAAGTGGTTTGCCATTCCCTTCTCCCTGGACTGAATTCTATCAGGCCTCTCCACCATGACACATCCGTCTTGGGTGGCCCCACACAGCATGGCTTAGTTTCATTGAGTTAGACAAGTCTGTGGTCCATGTGATCCGATTGGCTAGTTGTCTGTGATTGTAGCTTCATTCTGTCTGCCCCTCTGATCCCCTCTCTCAGTGCCTACCATCTTACTTGGGTTTCACTTAGCTTGACGTGGGGTCTCTCTTCACAGCTGCTCCAGCAAAGCATAGCCACTGCACCTTACCTCGGACATGGGGGAGCTCCTCTCGGCTGCACTGGCACACCATCACAGTTGCCACAAAGTGCCTAATATTGGCTAATAGTATTATGATTTTTATACTCCACTAGTAAATGGCCTTTTCAAGAACAAAGACATGGTAAAGTATAATAAATAATTTTAAAGTGTTTTTAGGACTGTCCTGTGAAAGAGTTCTATTAATTTTTGAACCAGAACCCATAACTAGAAGAGTTTAATAGAAAGCTAAAGAAAAACCAAAAAAAAAAAAAAAGCTAAAGAAACTGCAAGGAGATCAAACCAGTCAATCCTAAAGGAAAGCAATCCTGACTCTTCATTGGAAGGACTGAAGCTAAAACTCCAATACCTTGGCCACCTGATGTGAAGAGCTGACTCATTGGAAAAGACCGTGATGCTGGGAAAGACTGAAAGCAGGAAGAGAAGAGAACAACAGAGGACGAGATGGTCAGATGGCTCACTGAATCAATGGACATGAGTCTGAGCAAGCTCCAGGAGTTGGTGAGGGACAGAGAAGCCTGGCATGCTGCCATCTGTGGGGTTGCAGGCTTGGACACAACTTAATTGAACAACAACAACAAAAGAAAAGAAATTTATCTTACATTGAAGAAGGTTCTTACATTCAGTGTATGAAAATTAAATAAGTTGTCCTAAGAAGTGGTAGGGGCATCCCTCATGGTTCAGCGGTAAAGAATCTGCCTTCAATGTAGGAGATGAAGGTTCGATTTCTGGGTCAGGAGATACCCTGCAGGAGGAAACAGCAACCCACTTCAGTATTCTTGCCTGGACAGAGGAGCCTGGAGGGCTACAGTCCATGGGGTCACAAAAGAGTTGGACACGACTTAGCGACTAAACAACAACAACAAAGAGCAGTGAGCGTCCTGGCATTGCTCTTCTTCAATGAGCAAATGGAAGTTAGGGCTATGTTAAGATGAATTTCTACTACGATTAGAGTGTTGTGCTAGACAATATCCCTTCTAATATTCTATGCTGCTCCAACTAATTTTTTTTTTTTAACCAGCATTGACTTCAGTTTTCCTCACAAAGCAAGTGTTTAATTCTGAAGGACTGGCCCACCCAGTCACAGGTTCTAGCTCCCACATAGCATAGGTAAGTGGAAAAAAGATCAAAACTATCCATAAGATGATTCAGAAATCATCATTTTGCATGTTTGCATCCACAAGAGCGCTGATTGTGGTACTGATGCTCACTGAGAGACTGTCTTTGGGTGACAGTGATAGATGCTTTATTTTGTCCTTTTGAAGTGTTGTTAATGCTTGAACACACAGTTAGACCTGATCTATAGGCACGTTGAGATAAAAGCTGTGGTAGAAAAAGAACTCCAGGATGTAAGGGAAGTTACTTTCACAGTTACTAAAGAACAGAGGAAGAGAGGAGTGTGAGGGAAGAAGAGGCTTTTTAAAATGATTTCACAGAACAAAAAGATGTTTCTCTGTTGTAGGAGAAATGAAGGAATTGGTTTAAAGGTGGAATTTTAACAGAAAAAAAAGAGGACCGTCATGGTCAGAGTCACTAAAGCCAACTAACAGTAAAGCAGACTGTGGATCTAATAGCACTAAAAAGAGTTTAGAATTAAGGTCAGGGAACAGACTCAACCACTATATTCTGTACAGGAGAGACCACTCATGGGTATTATATTTAATTTGGAACATGCTATTTTAAGATAGACACTGACCAAGATGTGGGTTGGAAGATGCAAAACAGGAGATTGTTTGAAACCATGTCATAAAATGAATGATTAAGGAAATTGAAGAAGATGTAGCTTTCGTGAGAGAATATAGGTTCCATAAGATACCTAAAAGATTCTTGTGTAAAATACTGTTTTTACACGTCAGCTGAAGAGAGTCAGAAATGAGTGCTAGCCCACCATGGAATGAACCAACTCATGAAATAGATTTCCCACTGATGCAAGTACCTTGGGGGGCTCTGGATGATGGAATTTGAAAGAGATAACATATACTTAATTCTAATTTTATATTTTAAAATGATAGCTTGTCTCATGCCAGAGAGGGGGATTAATGTAAGACAGTAGGTTCCATGTCTTTCTTGAAGTTTTCAGATTTTTTTAGGGTGAGAGGAGGGAGTATCAGTGGTAAATCCATGGATTTCAGAATGGTGAGAAGGAAGGTAAAGACTGAGGGAGCATATGGGGAGAAGTCATCAGTACCAAAAAAAAGAGTACAGTAAAAATAGGTTTCCTGGAAGAAAGGAGGCAGAAGTCAAATTAGGAAGTTAGGTAACACTCCATTCAAAAATTACTTATGAAGGGGCTATAGCATGCTCTGGGCCTCTATTTAGGGCTATAGTAATGAACAAAAATGCTGAAGATACTCTGATTTACTGGTTTGGGGCTTCAGATCCAGATAAAAGATCTGGTGTTTGATGCCTTAGAATAATTCATTGAAGGAAATTTCAAACAATTTACTCAGAGACAACACTTAACATGATATTATCTTTAGTGGAAGAAACAAAATGATTTTAAGACAGAATTATATATGGAGAACATAATACTGTATGTAGGAATTTTACAAGTTTGTATTAAGTTGAATAGGATAGAAATCATTTGATGTGTAGAAAATCACAATAAAATATAAGATAATTACATAAAAGTGAGAGCTACATATCATAGTCTCCAGAGATAGTATATTTTGGTCAGTACAAAATGAATATATAATTTTAAATTAAAATAGTTATATATATATATTACTATATATATTTTTATTGAATAAAGCATCCACATAAACCTTTTGTCACAGAAATTTTTCAGTGTTTTTCTGAATATTTAAAGTTTGCCAAAATATTTTGATTATTAACTATCAGAGTCTTTGCCAATAATAATTTTTCAAATTTTCAAATTTCACACTGTTCATATTAGTCTTAACTCTAACGAAGAGGACACAATTTCTCTCCCACTAAAATATTTTTAACTCTTTTTGCTTCGCATAGCTGCAAAATCTGCATAGAATTAGCATCAGCATATTTTTATTAGTTGTGATCCACCCAATAAATTCTTTTCTAATGGCAGTTTAAAAAGGTTTGGCAAAAAAAAAAAATAAAATAAAAAGGGTTGGCATGTGTATGATTCTGTCAATTCTTTATTTGTCCACACACTGGCACTGAGGTTGCCAACAAAACCTGGAGATGGGTCATATGTCAATTTTTGCAATATCACTGGTATATATCACTTGCCAAATTGATCATCATCATCAATGTTATGTGTAAAATTCGTATTGAAGCACAACATACAAACGAAATATGCATAAATCTTAAGTGAAGAGCTTGACAGTTTTATGTAAACTGAATTCACTCAGTTAATACCAGCTTTCTGGAACACTCTCTCTCTCTCACTTTCATGCAGAAATCTGTCATAGGTGTAACTATGATCCTGAACACTAACACCAAAGATTGGCTTCGCCTATTTCTGAATCTTATATAAATAGAATAATAAATATGTGCTCTTTTGCAACTGACCTTTTCCACTCAAATTATACCTATAAGACTCATCCATTTACAGAATATTGTTTCAATTCATTTAGTCTTATTATTGCATAATACTCCATTGTATGAGTATACCGATATTTACCCACTCTACTCTGAATGGATATTGGTTTGCTTCCAGTAGGGCTACTAAGAATAAGGCTTTTGGGAGTTCCCAGGTAGCCTAGTGGTTAGGATTCCATGCTTTAAGGCCACAGCTCAGGCTCAATCCCTGGCTGGGGAACTGAGATACTGTAAGCCATGTGGCACAACCAAAAAGAAAAAAATTACTTCTAGCAAGCATTCATATAAATGTCTTTGGATGAACATATGGGTGTATTTCTATTGGATATATGTACACAGAACTGGAACTGCTGGGGGATAGGCATGTGTATACTTAACTTCAGTGAATACTGCCAATAAGTTTTCCAAAGCAGCTGTACCAATGTTTGCCTTCTCACCAGCAGTATATGTTTGCACACTATTCCTGCCAACATGTAGGACTCTCATGTACTCCAAAAAATTCCTGGAGACAAATGAAAATGTAAACACAATGATCCAAAACCTATGGAATGCAGCAAAAGCCATTCTAACAGGGAATTTATAGCAATACAACCCTACCACAAGAAACAAGTACAATCTCAAATAAAAAACTTAATCTAACATGGGAAGCAACTAGAGAAAGAAGAGCAAAACTCAAAATTAGTAGAAGGAAAGAAATCACAAAGATCAGAGCAGAAATAAATGAAATAGAGACTTAAAAAAAAGGAAAGAAAGAAAAGATCAATGAAACCAAAGCTGGTTCTTTGAAAAGATAAATAAAATTGATAAATTTTTAGCCAGATGCATCAAGGAGAAAAGGGAGAGAGCTCAAATCAATAAAATCAGAAAAAAAGTTACAATCACAAAGGATCATCAGAGATCAATACAAGCAATTACATACCAATAAAATGTACAACCTACAAGAAATTGACCAATTCCATTTTAGCCTTTCTGATCAAGATGTTGCAGTATTACAATGAATTAATTTGTATTTTCCTGATTACTAATAAGATTGATCATCATTTTACTTGTTTGCTAGCCATTTGGTTATTCTTTTGATGAAGGTCCTATTCAAACATTTGTTCATTGTCCTATTAGCTTGTCTATATTTTTCCAACTTCGTGAATTTCCTCTTCACTGTCTTACTGGTGTCTGTTGGTCAAAAGAAAATCCTAATTCTAGTGTAGTTCAATTTAGCAACATTTCCTTATGGATAGTACTTTCTAAATTTTCTTCATTGACCTCTACAAGGTATCTTTGCCAATACTGTTGTTTAATTGCTCCCAAATTCTTGGTCAAACATCTAATGCCTGAGAACAAAACAGGATTTGGATATGTCTTATACTGGGCCATTGCAACTGGACTTCCATTACATAATATGAAAATAATTTCTGAGCACAATAACTAAAGAATCATTTATGAAATCATGGAATGCTCAAACCTTAGGAGAAAAATCTCCTTTCAACACTTCTGGCTTACATTTAGTATAAGAAAAAAAATAATGTATTGCTAGACTATCTTTTTTTTTTTTTCCCATAGAATGTGATTTTTAATTTTTTTTATTTTTTAAACGTTTTTTATTTTATTTTATTTTTCCCAATTATTTTTATTAGTTGGAGGCTAATTACTTTACAATATTGTAGTGGTTTTTGCCATACATTGACATGAATCAGCCATGGATTTACATGTGTTCCCCATCCTGAACTCCCCTCCCACCTCCCTCCCTATCCCATCCCTCTGGGTCATCCCAGTGTACTAGCCCTGAGCACTTGTCTCATGCATCCAACCTGGACTGGTGATCTGTTTCACACTTGATAATATACAGGTTTCGATGCTGTTTTCTCAGATCATCCCACCCTCGCCTTCTCCCACAGAGTCCAAAATTCTGTTCTATACATCTGTGTCTCTCTTGCAGTCTCACATACAGGGTTATCATTACCATCTTTATAAATTCCATATATATGCGTTATTATACTGTATTGGTGTTTTTCTTTCTGGCTTACTTCACTCTGTATAATGGGCTCCAGTTTCATCCATCTCATTAGAACTGATTCAAATGTATTCTTTTGAATGGTTGAGTTATATTATATTGTGTATATATACCACAGCTTTCTTATCCATTTGTCTGCTGATGGGCATCTAGGTTGCTTCCATGTCCTGGCTATTATAAGCAGTGCTGCAATGAACATTGGGGTGCACGTGTCTCTTTCAGATCTGGTTTCCTCAGTGTGTATGCCCAGGGGTGGTATTGCTGGGTCATATGGCAGTTCTATTTCCAGTTTTTTAAGGAATCTCCACACCATTCTCCATAGTGTCTATACTAGTTTGCATTCCCACCAACAGTGTAAGAGGGTTCCCTTTTCTCCACACCCTCTCCAGCATTTATTGTCTGTAGACTTTTGGATAGCAGCCATTCTGACTCGCGTGTAATGGTACCTCATTGTGGTTTTGATTTGCATTTCTCTGATGAGTGATGTTGAGCATCTTTTCATGTGTTTGTTAGCCATCTGTATGTCTTCTTTGGAGAAATATCTGTTTAGTTCTTTGGTCCATTTTTTGATTGGGTCATTTAGTTTTCTGGAATTGAGCTGCAGGAGTTGCTTGTATATTTTTGAGATTAGTCCTTTGTTTCTTCATTTGCTATTATTTTCTCCCATTCTGGCAGCTGTCTTTTCACCTTGCTTATAGTTTCCTTTGTTGTGCAAAAGCTTTTAAGTTTCATTAGGTCCCATTTGTTTATTTTGCTTTTATTTCCAATATTCTGGGAGGCGGGTCATAGAGGATCTTGCTGGTGCTTGGAAAACTGGTCAACCAGTTGTAAAAGAATGAAACTAGAACACTTTCTAACACCATACTCAAAAATAACTCAAAATAGATTAAAGATCTAAATGTAAGACCAGAAACTATAAAACTCCTAGAGGAGAACATAGGCAAAACACTCTCTGACATAAATCACAGCAAGATCCTCTAGATTATCTTGAGTTTCATATTTTTATAATGCTAAAAAATTGGAGAGTAGAAAATCTCACTGCATATCTATTAAATCTTATAATATCCAAAAAGATCCTGCTCATTTTTGTGGAGTAAGGAACTTAGTCAAACATCATTAACATCCAGATATAACTTAAAACTCATAAATGCTTTGATTACTTTTGCCAAAAACAATACTGTCGCTGCTGTTCAGTCGCCCAGCCATGTCCAGCTCTTTGCAACCCCATGGACTGCAGCCCGCCCCCATGGACTGCAGCCCGCCAGGCCTCTCTGTCCCTCACCATCTCCCGAAGTTTGTCCAAGTTCATGTCCATTGTATAACGGTGATGGCATACAGCCATCTCATCCTCTGATGCCTTCTTCTCCTTCTGCCCTCAATCTTTCCCAGCATCAGGGACTTTTCCAATGAGTCAGCTCTTTGCATCAGATGACCAAAATAAAGGAGTTTCAGTTTCAGCATCAGTGCTTCCAATGAGTATTCAGGGTTGGTTTCCCTTACGATTGACTGGTTTGATCTCCTTGCTGTCCAGTGGAATCTCAGAAGTCTTCTCCAGCACCCCAGTTCGAAGGCATCAATTTTTTGGCACTCTGCCTTCTTTAAAGCCCAGCTCTCACAACCACATGTGTCCACTGGGTAGACCATAGTCTTGATTATGTGGACCTTTGTCAGCAGAGTAATACCTCTGCTTTTCAACCCACTGTCTAGATTTATCATAGCTTTCCTGCCAAGAAGCAAATGTCTTCTGATTTCATGGCTGCAGTCACCATCTGCAGTGATTTTAGAGCCCAAGAAGAGGAACTCTGTCACTACTTCCACCTTTTACCCCTCTATTTGCCATGAAGTAATGGGGCTGAATGCCAAGATCTTAGTTTTTGGAGTGGTGAGTTTAAGCCAGCTCTTTCACTCTTCTCCTTCACCTCATCAAGAGGCTCTGTAGTTCCTCTTCAATTTCTACCATTAGAGTTCCATGAAAATAAACTGATACACTAATTTTCCAAGTTTCTATTTCTCTGTCCTACCTCAAATGAAGGTTTTAACCCTAAAGAACTAATGTCTTCTGCCAGAGTACTCAATGGGTTGGAAAAAAGCTATCCTACTTAGTGTTAAGTAAATATTAGTATTTATGAAAATAGACTAAATTACTAAAGATTCAGTTTAGTTCAGTTCAGTTCAGTCGCTCAGTTGTATCTGACTCTTTGCGACCCTACAGCATACCAGGCCCTCCTGTCCATCACCAACTCCCACAGTTTACCCAAACTCACTCATGTCCATTAAGTCCATGATGCCATCCAACCATCTCGTTCTCTGTCATCTCCTTCTTCTCCCACCTTCAATCTTTACCAGCATCAGGGTCTTTTCAAATGAGTCAGCTCTTCGCATCAGGTGACCAAAGTATTGGAGTTTCAGCTTCAACATCAGTCCCTCCAATGAACACTCAGGATTGATCTCTTAGGATAGACTGGTTGGATCTCCATGCAGTACAAGGGACTCTCAAGAGTCTTCTCCAACACCACAGTTCAAAAGCATCATTTCTTCAGTGCTCAGCTTTCTTTATAGTCCAACTATCACATGCATACATGACTACTGGAAAAATCATAGCCTTGACTAGACGGACTTTTGTTGGCAAAGTAATATCTTTGCTTTTTAATATGCTTTCAAGGTTGGTCATAACTTTCCTGCCAAGGAGTAAGCGTCTTTTAATTTCATGGTTGCAATCACCATCTGCTGTGATTCTGGAGCCCCACAAAATAAAGTCTGCTACTGTTTCCATTGTTTCCCATCTATTTGCCATGAAGTGATGGGACCAGATGATATGATCTTAGTTTACTGAATGTTGAACTTTAAGCAAATATCTATAAGCCAACTATACTATATATAGTATATATACTATATACAATACATACAGTTTATATACTTTATGTATTATAAGCAAACTATAATACTATAAACTAGTATTAGTATTAATAACATTAGATATATTTGTATATCTGAATTTGGATTTTTTAAATTTTCTGCAGTAAACTGGATAAGAAACATTAACTTTTATTTTCTATTCATCACATGCACAATTAAATGATAGAAAACTTTTTCAGATCTGATGTGTTTCTCTGGAATCCACAAAACTGTCCTTTAGGAAACAGAAAAGAAATTACATCAGTTTTAAGCTTATAAAATTATTCTTTCTTCAGTGTCCAAATGCCAGTATTCTACTAGCAATTTACAGACCAGAGATTTTATTTACCTTGATTATTAAAGAATGTCATAGGAGTGCTTTTATTGCTATTTATTTTACTCCAGAGAAATCATTTATGCCCCTCAACTTATGTTATAAATAACAATTAAGTATTTCAATTAATATTACTTGTAATGTTTCTCTGACTTCGCTCACTCTTGAAAACTGCCTAAGTCCACTCATAGAACAACAACAAAATTACACCTGAATTACCAATTTGAGGGTACAAAAAATTAGAAACTAGTGGACACTGTTGGGTAGCACAGAGAAGAACTTATGCTCTAAAGCTGACCTCCACAATGCATATGAAACCTCTCAGGAAGCACAGAGAACCATCAGTATAGGACGAATACTTAAAATTTAAAGAGAATGGAATTTTCATTAGGTCCCATTTGTTTATTTTTGCTTTTATTTCCAATATTCTGGGAGGTGGGTCATAGAAGATCTTGCTGAGATTTATGTCGGAGAGTGTTTTGCCTATGTTCTCCTCTAGGAGTTTTATAGTTTCTGGTCTTACATTTAGATCTTTAATCCATTTTGAGTTTATTTTTGTGTATGGTGTTAGAAAGTGTTCTAGTTTCATTCTTTTACAAGTGGTTGACCAGTTTTCCCAGCACCACTTGTTAAAGAGGTTGTCTTTTTTCCATTGTATATCCTTGCCTCCTTTGTCAAAGATAAGGTGTCCATAGGTTCGTGGATTTATCTCTGGGCTTTCTATTCTGTTCCATTGATCTATATTTCTGTCTTTGTGCCACTACCATACTGTCTTGATGACCGTAGCTTTGTAGTAGAGTCTGAAGTCAGGCAGGTTGATTCCTCCAGTTCCATTCTTTTTTCTCAAGATTACTTTGGCTATTCGAGGTTTTTTGTATTTCCATACAAATTGTGAAATTATTTGTTCTAGTTCTGTGAAAAATACCGTTGGTAGCTTGATAGGGATTGCATTGATTCTATAGATTGCTTTGGATAGAATAGCCATTTTGACAATATTGATTCTTCCAATCCATGAACATGGTATGTTTCTCCATCTGTTTGTGTCCTCTTTGATTTCTTTCATCAGTGTTTTATAGTTTACTATGTATAGGTCTTTCGTTTTTTTAGGTAGATATACTCCTAAGTATTTTATTCTTTTTGTTGCAATGGTGAATGGTATTGTTTCCTTAATTTCTCTTTCTGTTTTTTCATTGTTAGTAAATAGGAATGCAAGGGATTTCTGTGTGTTAATTTTATATCCTGCAACTTTACTATATTCATTGATTAGCTGTAGTAATTTTCTGGAAGAGTCTTTAGGGTTTTCTATGTAGAGGATCATGTCATCTGCAAACAGCGAGAGTTTCACTTCTTCTTTTCCTATCTGGATTCCTTTTATGTCTTTTTCTGCTCTGATTGCTGTGGCCAAAACTTCCAACACTATGTTGAATAGTAGTGGTGAGAGTGGGCACCCTTGTCTTGTTCCTGATTTCAGAGGGAATACTTTCAATTTTTCACAATTGAGGGTGATGCTTGCTGTGGGTTTGTCATATATAGCTTTTATTATGTTGAGGTATGTTCCTTCTATTCCTACTTTCTGGAGAGTTTTAATCATAAATGAGTGTTGAATTTTGTCAAAAGCTTTCTCTGCATCTATTGAGATAATCACATGGTTTTTATCTTCCAATTTGTTAATGTGGTGTATTACATTGATTGATTTGTGGATATAAAGAATCCTTGCATTCCTGGGATAAAGCCCACTTGGTCATGGTGTATGATTTTTTTAATATGTTGTTGGATTCTTTTTGCTAGAATTCGGTTAAGGATTTTTGCATCTATGTTCATCAGTGAAACAAATGGGACCTAATGAAAATTAAAAGCTTTTGCACAACAAAGGAAACTATAAGTAAGGTGAAAAGACAGCCCTCAGATTGGGAGAAAATAACAGCAAATGAGGAAACAGACAAAGGATTAATCTCAAAAATATACAAGCAACTCCTGAAGCTCAATTCCAGAAAAATAAACGAACCAATCAAAAAATGGGCCAAAGAACTAAACAGACATTTCTCCAAAGAAGACATACAGATGACTAACAAACACATGAAAACATGCTCAACATCACTCATTATCAGAGAAATGCAAATCAAAACCACAATGTGGTACCATTACATGCCAGTCAGGATGGCTGCTATCCAAAAGTCTACAAGCAATAAATGCTGGAGAGGGTGTGGAGAAAAGGGAACCCTCTTACACTGTTGGTGGGAATGCAAACTAGTACAGCCACTATGGAAAACAGTGTGGGGATTTCTTAAAAAACTGGAAATAGAACTACCATATGACCCAGCAATACCACTTCTGGGCATACACACTGAGGAATCCAGATCTGAAAGAGACACGTGCACCCCAATGTTCATTGCAGCACTGTTTATAATAGCCAGGGCATGGAAGCAACCTAGATGCCCATCAGCAGATGAATGGATAAGCAAGCTGTGGTACATACACACCATGGAATATTACTCAGCCGTTAAAAAGAATTCATTTGAATCAGTTCTAATGAGATGGATGAAACTGGAGCCCATTATACAGAGTGAAGTAAGCCAGAAAGGTAAAGAACATTACAGTATACTAACACATATATATGGAATTTAGAAAGATGGTAACAGTAACCCTATATACAAAACAAAAAGCGACACAGAAGTACAGAACAGACTTTTGAACTCTGTGGGAGAAGGTGAGGGTGGGATGTTTCAAAAGAACAGCATGTATATTATCTATGGTGAAACAGATCACCAGCCCAGGTGGGATGCATGAGTCAAGTGCTCGGGCCTGGATGGCTGGGAAGACCCAGAGGAATCGGGTGGAGAGGGAGGTGGGAGGGGGGATCGGGATGGGGAATACGTGTAACTCTATGGCTGATTCATATCAATGTATGACAAAACCCACTGAAGAATAAAAAAAAAATTTTTTAAGAAATAAAAAAAATGCCCAGAGATAAATCCACGAACCTATGGACACCTCATCTTTGACAAAGGAGGCAAGGACATACAATGGAAAAAAGACAATCTCTTTAACAAGTGGTGCTGGGAAAACTGGTCAACCACTTGTAAAAGAATGAAACTAGAACACTTTCTAACACCATACACAAAAATAAACTCAAAATGGATTAAAGATCTAAATGTAAGACCAGAAACTATAAAACTCCTAGAGGAGAACATAGGCAAAACACTCTCCGACATAAATCTCAGCAAGATCTTCTATGACCCACCTCCCAGAATATTGGAAATAAAAGCAAAAATAAACAAATGGGACCTAATGAAAATTAAAGGCTTTTGCACAACAAAGGAAACTATAAGTAAGGTGAAAAGACAGCCCTCAGATTGGGAGAAAATAATAACAAATGAGGAAACAGACAAAGGATTAATCTCAAAAATATACAAGCAACTCCTGAAGCTCAATTCCAGAAAAATAAACGAACCAATCAAAAAATGGGCCAAAGAACTAAACAGACATTTCTCCAAAGAAGACATACAGATGGCTAACAAACACATGAAAAGATGCTCAACATCACTCATTATCAGAGAAATGCAAATCAAAACCACAATGAGGTACCATTACACGCCAGTCAGGATGGCTGCTATCCAAAAGTCTACAAGCAATAAATGCTGGAGAGGGTGTGGAGAAAAGGGAACCCTCTTACACTGTTGGTGGGAATGCAAACTAGTACAGCCACTATGGAAAACAGTGTGGGGATTTCTTTAAAAACTGGAAATAGAACTGCCATATGACCCAGCAATACCACTTCTGGGCATACACACTGAGGAATCCAGATCTGAAAGAGACACATGCACCCCAATGTTCATTGCAGCACTGTTTATAATAGCCAGGACATGGAAGCAACCTAGATGCCCATCAGCAGATGAATGGATAAGGAAGCTGTAGTACATATACACCATGGAATATTACTCAGCCGTTAAAAAGAATTCATTTGAATCAGTTCTAATGAGATGGATGAAACTGGAGCCCATTATACAGAGTGAAGTAAGCCAGAAAGATAAAGAACATTACAGTATACTAACACATATATACGGAATTTAGATAGATGGTAGCGATAACCCTATATGCAAAACAGAAAAAGAGACACAGAAGTACAGAACAGACTTCTGAACTCTGGTGGAGAACGTGAGGGTGAGATGTTTTGAAAGAACAGCATGTATATTATCTATGGTAAAAGAGACCACCAGCCCAGGTGGGATGCATGAGTCAAGTGCTCGGGCCTGGTGCACTGGGAGGACCCTGAGGAGTCGGGTGGAGAGGGAGGTGGGAGGGGGGATCAGGATGGGGAATACGTGTAACTATATGGCTGATTCATGTCAATGTATGACAAAACCCACTGGAAGAAAAAAAAAAAAAGAAATAAAAAAATATATTAAAAATAAATAAATAAAGAGAATGGAAATTAAAGAAAATCAGCCCAGCTTGTAGAACAATGAATCACTGTCTAAAGAATAGGAAATCAGGGTAGAGATAAAATCCCAGGCTCTAGTACTAGTGTTCTCCCAGACTCACTAAAAGTAAATTTTAAGAGCTTATCTATGTGGGCAAAGTCATATCTAATACGATATTACAAAAGAAAAAAATATCACGAACACCAAGTTATACTACTTTTCCACCAGAAGAAGCAACTTACTTTATTAAGAGTGTGTGTATAACAGCATTTCCTTTTAGTTCACAATTATGTATTTATTAACACTATTTTATACAAGGCTCTGAAACTGATACAGAGCTAGGCAAGACATATCTCTTTCTCCAATTAATTTAAAAAGGCAAGGAAGAAGAGGAAGAAAGAAGAAATCACTTTATTAGTTAGTAAATAACCACCTATAAAAAAGTGGCTGTAAAGAAGATGCAGTGAAGTGCTACAATGATTCAAAATAGCAAAAACTTATAAATGAACAGTAAGATCTAGATTTTCTAAAAGATAGGGCTCTTCCATATGCCCTTGGATGATAAGACTAGGCAAGAGAATAGAAGAAAAGTCTTTTAGAAAAGATTGTTAGAGGACATGAGATAAGAAATTAAAGAAAGTTTAAAGAATGGATTTTTTTTTTAATCCCAACCACACAAAAGATTAATTCAGTAAAACCTGGAATGATAGCTGGCTCCCTCACATCTGTTCACCCTCCTCCAATGCTTCTACACCACAGCTAAAGTCATCTTGAGAGACCCAACTCTCAGAACTCACTCTGGCTGAAAGTCCTTCCTGACTACACTGGCCTTTAAGGTGAGGTCCAAACATCATGAAGAGTGCACAGACCTACAGGTCCTGGGCCACCTGTGTCACCCCACATTGCAGCCGTCGGCATCCTCTTTCAGTTTCTTAAAATCATCATGCTCTTGCTTTCAGGTTCTTTCTAATGCTGTCCCCGCTGTCAGAAATGTTTTCTTTTTATCTTCCTTTTGAGCACTTGTTCAAAAGCCATTTTTCTCAGACTCTAAACTCCTTGAGAGCATAGTCACATATTTGCCTTATCTACATCATTTACCAGTTCCAGGTGAGTCTTATTTTTTTCACCCAATACATGCCTATGAAAGATTTTTTGGAAAGCATCATTTATAGGGTTTGAAACCTGTGGCACAATCATTTCACAATTTCTCCTTGTTTCAGGAAGAGAGGGAATTAAAGGACAGTTAACAACTCTTCCCAAATAAGGTGCAACAAGATATTCGGATTTGGGGGCCCCTTCCAAAAGATAGGGTGAAAGCTAAATAAGAGAGCCTATATAATTATGATATAAGCCTTTTCTTCAAACCCCTTAATTGAAGAATTACGATTGTTTTGGGTAGAGAGAAAACAGAACCAGATGAGGTAAAAATGTTGTGAATGAAGATTACCAGGAAAATGGTGCCAAGAAGTTGGGATGAAGGGAGATAGGGTCAGAACACTCCCCAGAAGTAACTGCTCAGCTGGACTCACAAACTTCTCCACCATTACCAGGTAGGGAAACCAGTTTTGGGAGTCAGGCTAGTCCTAAAGCATGTCACATTAAGCTGGAGAGAGACATGAAGTTGCAAATAACGATCATATTGGCGCCATTGGAATTGGGGGGAAAAAGTCATAAACTCTTTGACCATTGCTGCCTTAAAGATTATATAATTTTTGACAGAGGAGTATAGTGAAAGAGAATCACAGTAACCTTACCCAGAGAGGAGAATGGCCCTAATTTGGATAAGCTCTGGAATATTAAGTGCTTAGCCTGCAGTGATCCCTTCATAAATATTTGCTGAGTTAATAGATAGATGAATCAATGGAAGTGATGTCAGCCTAATAAAGTATTTAAAAAATGGCTTACACATAGTAATTGTTAAATCCACAAATACACTGAATCACTCAGAAATAAGCCCTATACAAATACACTGTTCTCATATAAGTATTGGGCAATTTCAATGTTTTCAAGTATCGTTGGGGGCTTCCCAGGTGGCACTAGTGGTAAAGAACCTGCCTACCGATACAGGAGGTGTAAGAGGCGTGGGTTCAATCCCCCCGTCGGGACGATTCCCTGGAGGAAGACATGGCAACCCACTCTAGTATTTCTTGCCTGGAGAATTCCATGAACAGAGGAGCCTGGTGAGCTACGGTCCATGGAGTTACAAACAGTCAGACAGGACTGAAGCAACTTAGCACACACATTAAATTTTTTCAACCAGACAAATCCTTAATTCACGCATGATCCATACCATTTCTCAGTGTTATGGTCTCAGTTTATTTTTATTTTATAGTACAGAAAGAACTGGACTTTGCTTTGATTTTTTTTTCTGAGCTACGTCTTTGGTTTTGTAGGAGATAGGGACAGATGTGAAGGAGAAGTGATCTATTCCAGAAAGTGCAGGGTATTTCTAAAAACAAGTTACAGAGGTCTTGTTTAATACTGCTTGAACTCATACCTACATACAAGAAAAGAGAGACACGACATGAAATTATGGTAATTTAATTTACAAGAATAACACATTTATTTACTTATATATTACTTGTTTTGAAATAAGCCTTGAATTTCACCAAAAAAAAAGAGACAGAATAAATAAGGTGATATGTTGCCCCATTACATAAACAGAGAGCTACTATTATGTTTATTGGTATTCAGTTACATCTACAGGATATCAGAGACTTTTATTAAAATTTGGAGTAATAAAAACAACTGACATTCAGTGAATTATTACATATCAGCAATGGTCTAAGGTCTATTTAGATTAATTTGCTTAATTCTTACCCTGACTCTGAGTGGTAGATACTTATATTATCAACCTCTTTTAAAGATGAAGAACCCAAAGACAAACATTTAAATAAGCTGCTCAAGGTTATCCAAGGTTATGGCAGTGTTGGAACTTGATCCTAGATCTGCCCTAGTATAGATGTTAGTAACTTTGTTATACACAATAAAAATTCCTCTTTGAGGAACAAATCTGGATCTAATGTTTATTAATTACCTCCAATATTTTCTTCACTAGTCCATTTAGAAAATAAACTTGGACAATCTTTAAAAAAATAAAGATACAGAATGTCCTCTCTAGAGCATGTGGAATGAGATACAAGCAGGACAGTAACCTATGCTTTTTCTAGTTCCTATAGATCATTTCTAAACTGGGAAAGCAGCTATTCACTATTTTAGCAAGTCATCTGAGATCAGGACATCAAATGATCAGGTTCAACCATACAAAATTGTTTGTGTTACAGGTTAAAATTGATTAACTATTGATAGTTTTACCTATTTACCAATAGTTTTACCTATTAACTTTCAGTTTTTTCTGAGGTACTTCAAGCCAGAGTGTTTACAGTAAACAATGCAAATTAAAAATTCTATTTACAAATCCAGAATTATTCAGGACCCAGCATAGGGGCGGAGAGAGGGACAGAAGACATGGCAACCATATTCAAAGAACTTAGAATAAGGTGCTACATGAAACAACCAGGGTCAAAGTCGCACACAGTCATTACATCATCTTGGAATTGTAGCTAGAGAAAACTACAGAAATTTAAGTCAATGCCTAGATGAATGTGAGCTTTGAGGAAAGGGACTGACAGAAAAGGCTGTGAAGCTCTTCAAGGCAGAAGGAACAGCACGGTAAAGAAGAGATGATTGCGAACCATCATGAAGTGTGAAGTGAGTCCAGACAACCTGGATCTTGATTTCATGGAATCCACGAAGAGTTTAGGCTAGGTAGAGATGAAAAAAGAGCAGAAAGTGGGAGGAAAAACTGGACTTGATTCTGCCAGGAGTGACATTAGGCTTTTCCGTGAGAACCTTGCAGGTAAAACCACATGAACCAGGATGATTAAACTGGTTAACAGGCACAGGATAAGAGATGAGGGCAGAGCAACTGATAAGACATCCAGGGCCAAGTGTGAGGGCCAGGGTCAGAGTAGTAAAAGTGAGAACAATATTTTGAATCCAACACACTAGAGAAAGGATTTGAAGAAAGACAAAACAGGATTTGATTTTTTTATTTGAACTGTGGAGTAGAAAAATAAGACATTGAACTTAAGTGATTAAGAAAAATGGGGATTTATTGTTTTAAAGATAAGTAAAATGGGAAAGATTAAAAGGCTAGAGAGATTACTTATTCTAATAAATATATAAAATACTACATGCTTATTATTGACTGCCAACTGTCTCAAGCATTGATTGATAAGGAATGTCAGAATGTAAACACATACACATATATGTCTATGCATTATACTTTCTGAACCTTTAAAACAACACTGCGTGACAAGTATCAATATTTCAATTTTATAAGTAAGGAAATGGCCTTTCCTAGTGGCTCAGTTTGTAAAGAATTTGCCTGCAATGCAGGAGACCTGGGTTCAATCCCTGGGTTGGGAAGATCCTCTGGAGAAGGAAATGGAATCCCACTCCAGCATTCTTGCCTAGGACATCCCATGGACAGAGGAACCTGGCGGGCCACAGTCCACAGGTTCACAAAAGAGTCGGACACTGCTTAGCAAATAAACCATCAAACCACCAAGGGAGGAAATGGAGACTCACAGAAATAAAATATTTTCCCAAAAGTTGCACAGCACTAAATATTTATGACTATTAAGAAACAAAGTCAATACTGTCATGTTTCACTCAAGGGGAATTTGAAATGGCAGCTGAATCATCAAGCAACTGAATCTTAAATATAGCACAAAAAGAAGACTGGAGCTTGAATGAGAAATCAAGACAGAATCACTGGATCTGGAAGTCATCAGGATTAGCTGAGCTTTGAAAGGAGGCTTTAGGGGTATGAGAGGAAGACAAAAAAAATAAAACTAAAATCCTGGAAGTTACTTAGAATAATGGATAGAAATTACAGAAGACAGATCAAAAAAGGTAAGAGAACCAGGGAGTTAGAGTGTTATAGAGAACGGTATCATTTGGCTCAGTTACTTATCAACAAGTATGCACTGAAAATTTATAAACCCCTAATAAATGGCAGCTTCTGTGATTATGGTAGGGGATAAATCTCTGCCTTCATGGAGTGAGGAGGGGTAGAAGACTGAGAGTCATCTAATAATCACACCCACAGTGGTATATTTTTTAAAAAATACAAGATACCTACACATTTTATGGTAAAGGTTTCAGCTAGGATGAAAGGGTTCACAGGAAGCTTCCTTGAGAAAGGGGCAAATAACCTGACATCTTAAAGGTCCAATGGAAATTAAACAGCTGGAAATAGTTCTAGAAGAGCAACTGCTGGCATAGAGAAAGAATATGCTCAAAAGTTGAGTGTCCAGAAGGAATAGAGACTGGGAGGAATAAATAACAGAGGACTAGAGTCCAGAGGGCTTAGGGTTTTAGGAGCAACCCACTTTTTCTGGGTCAAAATCTTCTGGAGCCTAAATTGTTCTATCCTGGGCTTTTCAGAACCTCAGTTGTTTCAGATATATGGTAATTAAAGGCAGCTTTCTGTCTATACCTGACCAGAAAAGCATTTTTGCATTGCTTGCTACTCATTGGCTTTACCCACAGTTTCATTTGATGATACAGAAGATATATCACCAAAACTTCTATTATTTTTAAAATTTATACATTACTAATAAGATTTATGTTAATTAGATTGTCACCTTAGAATTAAACTACTATGTCAATAGAGAATCTTGGCCTACCATGGCTGACAAAATGTACCTCCAGGGGGCACTAAAATGAAAAAAAAAAAAAGATGAATATCAGAAAATGTTGAGATAAATTTTTTTCACAATAATCCTTGACTCTTGTCCTCTGAATTTTTTTTCTCTTATCTGTAGTTCTAAAATGGAGTGGAACAGCAGCAAAATACAAGTCTTTCTCCCACAAAGAAATAAAAGTCCATGGTCCTCTCCACCTTTATGTGGTCATAAAATAAGAAGAGCAAGGTGGTGACATTGCTCAAAAGAGTACTGCATGTCTGTGTTAGTGAGCTGCGCAATTGCCCCATGGTTCCCCGCATTGTCATAAACACCACACTTCAAGGAAGCCACATTTGCAATAAGCAAATGTATTTGGGGGAGCAGATATCCATATGGTTAATACATTCTGTATCCTTTGTTAAGAAGTGTCTTGGTCTCCTAGCAACACTGTAGGGAAATCCAACAGGGGTATGAAATTAGATGGCCATGTAGGCGGAATACCTGTAGAGTATTCAGTTTTATGAAACGCTTTCACTAAAAATTATATGTATTATGCAAAACAGTACAGTAATGTAAGGTTAAGATAAAAATTGTTCAACTCCCCCACAAGCAATTCAAGGTTCCAACAGTACCCAGTAGCCAAGGGTCTACAGTGTACAGGAAAAAAAAAGAAAGAAAGACATTCAGTGGGGTGCCAGATGGGTTAACCACTCTTGACTGGGGAGAATTTTCTCCCCAAAAAGAGATTGTAGGGCATCTTGATACAGGCTCTTCTCTTGTATAAACCTTCTCCAAACTTTGGAAGTAAAGGTAACTGAAAAATTTTATGTCATAAATAAACAAACAGTGAGTAACTAAATTAGAATTTCAAAATTCAAGGAACAAAGATGCACAACCCTGTACTTTGTAGGGTTTGAGGACCAGCTGCGTGCAGATTTCTGGGCCACAACCCCACAAATCAAAGTCCAGGGGGTCTGAGTCCTGGAGGATCTGCCTATGGCCAATCTGCCCAAGATGACCATGAGAAACACAGCTACATTTTACAGAAAGTATTCTTAATGGTGTCTGCCCATTCCTCACTCCATGCCATTATTTTTCATTGGAGGATGAGAAAATTTGCTCTTACAAAGGACCTATAATGCTTTTCTTCTGCTCAGTGTGGTACAAAACAAAAATGCTTCTAAACAACAAAACGAGGTTTTTCTTCTCAGTTGATTAATTGCATGTGTAGTTCTACTCCTCATTCTTTCCTATAACCTTCCAACAAATTTCATCAAATATTTATTGTCTACTGTGTTTCCACAACAAAACTACAAGCTGGAAATATTATAGAGCTGAATAAATATGCATTCTTGGTTTCTGTTTTAGGTACTTATGGAGTGCTGGAGATATGACAAGTAAACTAGATTGCTTCTGTCTGTATGGAACTTGTATAGAGAAAAATAAGCAGTATGCCTTAAAGAGAGGTGCTATCAAAGATCATTTGTTTAAAAATTTAAACACATTATAGTTTCTGGAAGAATTTTGATTCTGGAGTTTAAATATAGTCTCTATATAAAAATCAATTGTTTGGCATTATCCATATTTATTTTCAAAAGCCATCAAAGACACAAAAAATAGAAGGGTTAAAGATCAAAAAATGAATGGTTAGATTGTGTTGATGTTATCAGAAAAACATGAAATACCATGGGACAGAGGAAGTAATGATTTATTTCTTCTCTATGTTTGAGTTTCTCTGTACCACACACTTTAATTCTGGAGGTAGCAAAACACAATGTTTTCAGGGAACTATAGATCTCTCTTTTATATCTACTTCAATTAGAACTAGTTTCCTGATAAAAGTACCTGCCTCACTAAGCAAAAAAGCTAAAATCTGATTATATTTTTAAAATCAGGATTCTAAGCTTCTCCCTCTTGGATACAAAGAGAAGAAGATTTAAGTAGGAGGCTATTTAAGAAGCTTGATGCAAACTCAGATACAGTCTAGAACTATAAGACAATTCTCTTTCAGATTTCGCCATCAAGATTGCCAGGCGCTAAGGGTCTCAGAGTTAGACTATGTATTTGACATCTGTTGTTTCTGTTGCCCTAATCTGAGTGCCCTTAGGTTACCTTTCATTTCACTAGAGGAGCCAGATGGAGAAAGTGGTTCCTTTCCCTACTTGGCAGACAAATCTTGAGCACGTGAGTGCCAAGGCAGAGACATCAAGGTGCAAGGCCAGACAGAGATTCTTTGAAGCAACTGTGATGGACTGAAGACTCCAATAACATGCAGAGTGATGTGTGGTTAATGGTGCAGAGTGATGGCCACTGACAGCAGCATCCTCAGCAGAGTCCCCATGAAAGGATTTTACCTTTGCATGGACTTCTTTGGTTACTACTCAAAGGTCTTTTTCCAAACTTCTCGTTACTTTTGTGATCTGAAACTTTCTAACAAATTATTTTTCTGCTTAAATTAATCTGAGTCAGTTTCTGTTTTCAGGCACTAAGAACTTTGACTCATGTGAGTAGGAAGCTGGGGTCACGAATTATGGAGAAAGGCTACATCAGATATGACAGAAAAAAGCATCAGCTCTGAAGAGAAGATTGGCAGGGATGAGGTTCCTAACTTGAATCCAGCACGTATGGGTGAACTAGGATCACTGCAGCGAGAGAAAGTTAAATAGGAAAGCTAGAGGTGACACTTGAATAGATACATAGATTAAATTCATCTAGGAGACACCACTGCAACTAGGGGGGAGCTATTTTCAGAACATACTTGCTCTAGGTCTAGAAGAACTTCTACTACACTCATTCTTTTATTCTGTTACTCAGTCTATCATTAATGAAGACCTAACATGAGGCAACACTATTGGTGAGAAAGAGATGGTGTTCACCCCCCATAAAAATTACACATGAGCAAGACAGATATTTAACAAATAATTATAAATACAGTTGATCCTCACTATTCAGATTCTATATTGATGAATTTATCTTCTTGCAAAAATGCATTTGTAACCCCTAAGTCAATACCCACCACGCTTTAGCAGTCATAGGTAGATATGTTTAGAGGTGCGAGAACTTAAAGTCGCATAATACATGTGTTCCCAACTGAAACTGAACAAAGAGACATTCTGCCTTTTTAGTTTTCTCTCATAGAGATGGCTGGGGGATAGACACAACAGGGTACAGTGGGATGTAAGGAGTTCTGGCTCTAGGACCTGTTGACTGGTTTGAATCCCAACCTGGCACGTGTTAGGGTGATGTCTTTAAGCAAGTCACTTCACACTTCTGAAACTTGTTTTCTCTCTTGTAAAATAAAGAAAATAGATATACAAGGATGAGTTGTTTTTAGGATTTAAGATTATAATCTATGTGAGATACAGAAACATAAATGTATAGATATAGATATTTATGGATTTATTTCCCCAGAAGCAATGTTTCCGTATTTGATAATTAAGTATCCAGGGTATAATTATAGCAAATAAATGAGAATTGACCATAATAAATTTAATTTAAATGACAAATACAGGGTGTTAGGGTGGGATTACATAGTTAACACCTAATTCAATCAGAGAATCAAGAAATGTCACCATTAAGAAGCTAGTACTTGAAGCATGAGCAATATTAAGGCACTGACATTTTGGAAAAGAAGCTCTAGAAATACAGAGAGATGTGGTGGCATGGCTAAACCAGAGCACAGTCTGAAGAAAAAAGAGAGGGAGGAAAAATGAGGCTGGCAGGCAACAGGAAGTTAGTTCTTCATTTCCTGTGTGGGTCACTTTAAGAGAAATTCGGGATTTATCCTGCGGGCATGGGAAACTATTGTTGAATTTTCTGTAGAACTACGGCTTGGCCAGGTTTTCCTGACTCTTATTATCCTTATCAGCCAAGATCGTTTTAGCACATAAAATAGGTAGGAATTAGGAGAATTGAGATTCTTTGTGAATTTAATACTGAAATTGGTAACAAAAGCACAGCTCAGATCGATTTAAGTCTCTTCCCAAAAGGAAATTAAAGGAATTACTGACTAACTGACTCTAGAATCAAATTGTAAATAAGATCTCTCTAACAACTTACTCATAAAGAGCAAATAAATTAAGAAACTATTCATTTCAATGTCTTAAAATGTTACTTTTAAGCTAAAGAGAGTAGTTGTCTTTTCAAATTTAGAATGTACTGAGATTTTGTTTAAAAAAAAAAACACTTCTTTTTCTTAAGCTATTCATCTTTGCCATAATCCAAGATATATTCTATAGCTTGAAAACCATAACATTTTCCCTAATTTAAAAACATTTTATTAAGGTAAAATATATCCAATAAATTCACCCATTCTAAGTGGACAGTTTGTTGAAATCCACAGCAATCGAGAACATTTTTCATCATCTTAGAAGAGTCCTGTGGTAGAAATTTTCAATCCATTCTTTCCGCCTACCTTAGGGCCAAGCTAACACTAATCTGCTTCCTAAAATAATAGGTTCGTTTTGTTTGGAATTTCACATAAAGGAGATCACACAGTACATGGTCTTTTGCACCTGTCAAATTTTAAATCTCATAGGTCACTGAAGTTGTTTTTTCTTTTTTTTCCATTTATTTTTATTAGTTGGAGGCTAATTACTTTACAATATTGTAGTGGTTTTTGCCATACATTGACATGGATCAGTCATGGATTTACATGTATTCCCCATCCCGATTCCCCCTCCCGCCTCCCCCCACCCCCCATCCCATCCATCTAGGTCTTCCCAGTGCACCAGCCGTGAACACTTGTCTCATGCATCCAACCTGGGTTGGTGATCTGTTTCACCCTTGATAATATATATGTTTCGATGCCGTTCCTCAAAACATCCCACCCTCGCCTTCTCCCACAGAGTCCAAAAGTCGGTTCTGTACATCTGTGTCTCTTTTTCTGTTTTGCTTATAGGGTTATCGTTACCATCTTTCTAAATTCCATAAATATGAGTTAGTATATATTGGTCTTTATCTTTCTGGCTTACTTCACTCTGTATAATGGGCTCCAGTTTCATCCATCTCATTAGAACTGATTCAAATGAATTCTTTTTAAGGTTGAGTAATATTCCATGGTGTATATGTACCACAGCTTCCTTATCCATTTGTCTGTTGAAGTTTTATGCAAAAGTTTTCAGTATTTTTTTCTCTGTGTGCTTTATTTTGGATAGTCGTCATTGGTGTCTTCAAGTTTACTGATTTTTTTTTTCAATTTCAAATGTTTTTTAAAACTATGTAGTGTATTTTTAATTTCAGATAGTATAGTTTTTAATCTCTAAAATTTTTTTGAATTTTTATACCTTGTAACTTTGTACATATTATTTTCATGTCTTTTTATATCTATGAATATAATTGCATGCTTTATACCAGTTCTTTTAAGATCTTTGCCAATTCTATTATTTCTGCTATTTGTGTTTCTATTCTATTGATTTTTTTTCCTGGCATTTTCTTGCTTGTCTGCATGGCTGGTTGTTTTTACATGGGTTCCAGACATTGTGAATTTTACATTATTGAGTGCTGGATTTTTCCCTTTAAAAAGTATAGGGTTATGTTATAGTATGTGTTACATTGTCTGAGAATCAGATCATTTTGAGACTTACTTTATGAGCTTTGTCCTACTGAGTCCAGAATAGCCTTTACTCATGAGGATAATTTAGCCTCCTTACTAAAGTATTGCCCTTTTGAGGGCCGTATCTGGTGCCCTGTGTATTATGAGGTCTCTCTGCTATGGTTGCGGGAAACACAAACTACTTCTGGTGTCAACTCAAAATACTGCTCTATTTACTATTTTCCCTGTGTGTTTTCCCCAAGTCCTGGAGAGTTTTATCTGTCACAGGTAAATATAAAAGTTCTGTGGAATCTCTTTACAGATGCTGGGAAGTCTCTTTGCAGGCAGTTTCCTTTTCTTTGATACTCTGCCCCACAAAGGCTATTCACCTTGGTTTCCCTGAACTCTGATCTCTGTTTTTTTAATTCAGTGAGACCACTAGTCTCTATGTCAAACCTCCCTCCTTGCTCCTGGACCAGGACACTGCCTCCAGGAAGTAAGCTCGTGCAACCAGAGGACTCATCTAGTTGGTTTCCCCTTTCTGGATCTTAATCTGTACAGCCTGCTATCCAGCCTTCAAAAACTCATGTTTCATAAAGTTTATTGATTATTTTAGTTGTTTATAGCAAAAAAGAAGGCAATTTTCATAATAAGTAGTCCTTTTCAAGCAAGAAAAGAAGAAGAAATATCAAATTATACTGTCTTTTGTGTTTACCAACCTAATTACCTTTACTGGTTCTCTTTAGTTTTTTTTTTTTTTTTTTTTTTTTGTAGATCCAAATTACTGTCTGGTGTCAACTGGCTTTCCTTCTGAAGCATTCTATTTAATATTTCTTAAGGCAAATTTGTTAGCAACAAAAACTCTCAGTTTTTATCTGAGAATGTCCATACTGTCTTCTTTTTTGAAGGATAATTTTGCTAAATAAAAGATTCTTGGTTGAAAGATTTTACTTTCAGTACTTTGAGTACATCATCCTACTGCTATCTGGACTTCACTGTTTCCAAAGAAAAGTCAGCCAGTAATCTTACTGGGCTTTCCTTATATGTGATGAGTCATTTTTCTTTTACTGTTTGCAAGATTTTCTCTACTTCTGGTTTTCAACATTTTTACTGTAATGTATATGACTATGGATCTCATTGAGTTTATTCTATTTGGAAATCATTGAGCTTCTTATATGTATAGATTCATATTTATCATAAAACTTAGTAATTTTCTGCCATTATTTTTTTTTTCATTGTGCTTCTCCCTCCTCTCCTTTTGGTACTTCAATTACATATATGTTCATGCACCTAAAAGCATTCCCAGTGTTTCTAAAATTATGTTCATTTTTCTTCATCCTATTTTTTCTCTATTTTTCATATCATGTAATCTCTGTTGATCTTTCTTCAAGATCACTGAATCTTTCTTCTGTCACTTCAAATGTATTGTTGAAGCCTTCTACTATTAATAGTAACCATTCTCTTCAACTCCAGAAATTCTACTTTGTTCTTTTCCATAACTCCTGTGTCTTCACTGGTATTTTCTATTTGATGAAACATCATCATATCTTCCTTCAATTCTTTAGGCGTGGTTTCTTTTGGTTCTTTGAACATAATTATCATGGCTGTTTTAAAGCCTGTCATTTTCTATTGCTTTATTTTTTTCTTGTTTATGGGGCATACTTTCCTAGGGTTGTTTTGCATATCTCATAATATTTTTTGTTGAAAATTATACATTTTAGAAAACATATTGTAACAAGTATAGGTACTGATTCCTCCAAACCTGGGTATTTTTCCTCTTTGCTTGATGGTTTATGTGTTTAATGACTTGGCTCAACTAATTCTGACAAGTTTATTTTGCTTGCAGTATGCAATGTGTGTTCTCCTGGCTCAGATTTTTCCTCTTATATTAATCTTCTAGTCTGGCTACATAGGAATAACCCCTCGGTTGGCTTAAATCACTTATTGATCAAAGGTTATGCTTAAGTCTTCTCAGTTTTATTTTTACCCTTTACTATTGAGTACACATGTGGCTTGGGCTGCTATCATAGTTCAGAGATTTTACAGGTTTTGCCCTATATTTAGCCAAGGACTATAAGATTAGTTGGGCTTCCCTTGTGGCTCAGCTGATGAAGAATCTGCCTGTAATGCGGGAGACCTGGGTTCAGTCCTTGGGATGAGAAGATCCCCTGGAGGAGGAAAAGGCTACCCACTCCAGTATTCTGGCCTGGAGAATTCCATGGACTGTATAGTCAATGGTGTTGCAAGGAGTCGGACAAGGCTGAGCGATTTCACTTTACCTTCATAAGATTAGAGGCTCCTCCTCTGATCCTTTCTGAGATGGTACAACCTTGGGCACGCACAGAGTCTTCAGACTGCCAGGAACGAAAGTCATTTTATTTTTAACCTGGTTTTCTAGGTGTTGCCGCTGGGTTAGAGCAGCTAAGGTTTGATTAGTGTTTAGTCAGAGGTTCTCTTTAAGCCCCCTTTTCTAGTAAGGCTTCTACCCTGTGCTAATGGATGGGTCTTTGTGTAGCACTGGGAATGATCTCAAGCCTCCCCAGCACCCTGCTCAGGTCCTGAGCGAGTGTGGCCTAGTGTATGAGGATACCGTCCCCAAGCTCAGGTGTGACTGTGATCACAGAAGGATTCCTTTTAAGTTCTCTTTTCCTGATTCTTCTTTTAAATTTCTGGCTGTTCTGCCATGTTGTTTATACCATGGAGTTACCAGCTTTCTCTTGCTCTCTGCCAAGATCTCCATTGCTTTCAACAATGTCATTAGGCAGGAGTTCTCCATTCTCTGTTTCGATATAGTCAATCTCCTCAAGCAGAACTTTGGAGCATTTGGTCTTTATGCCCTGCCCTCCTCACCAGGAAAGGCATCTATACACCACTGCAGCAAACCTGTGGGCAGGGGGCACACTTTTCCCAGAGTAATACCCCCGACCCTGAGAAAGTGGTAGCCCTTGGTCTTCCCAGTTTGTCCCTCCTACAGTGGAATCTTCACTCTATGAGTAAAATGGGATGGGGTGTTCCAAGTGCCAGCATTCATGGGTTGCCAAATATGAAATAGACAGTTCCTTCTAGGAGTACGAGAGAGGTGGGAGAAGAGAGACTCAGACCTCTCAGCTGCATCTACCAGGAATACAGCTCCTAACATGAGACTGAGGGGAAAGAGGATGAAAGAGGTGAAAGGCAGTCTGCTTTTTCTCAAGTGAAAAACTAGCAGCTGAGGAAGGAGTCCCTGTCTTTCTTCTTGGTGGCACATGAGCAATGTAGAACTCTCATAACACAAAGCATTGGGGATATCAGGATGGGCAAGGGAACAGGTTAGGACTCAATTGCCACTGTTCATAACAAGAACATAACTCTCACTGTTCATGACAAGATCGAATAGATCTTCCTGAATGAAAATTTCTCAACTTGCTGTATGCCCTTAGGACAATGTATGGAGAATTTAAATGATGGCTTAAAAAAAAAATTCAACAGTTACTCACCTGGAGTTTCATTAATCCCTTTAACTCTGCTATTCCAAAAGTCTTATTCAGATATACCTCTTTATTTCCCAGAATTTGATCATTTTTCACCTAAAAAAATTTTAAATTTATCCCATTTAATTTTCTTGTCTTCCCAGAGCCTCAATCTTGTCAATTCTTTAGTTAAGAAATAGTTTCATTTTGAAAATAAAATAAGATTAAACTGAATAAATAATTTCCTTTTTTTTCTTGCAATTCCTCCACGTCACTGCTGCTACAGAAGATTAAAGTAACTTTTCCTTTCTATTTCTTCTCCATCCCTTCATTCATATCTTCTTTACTTCCAACATTTTCACAATTCTCTCTGAAATTTTATTTGTAGTTATTTCCCTTTTCCTATCAAAGATGCATTGGCTCTACCACCAGTTATTTTTTTTAAGTGAAAACTAATTTCTCCCTCTGTAGTAAGATTAAAGATGTTAATTTATGTAAAGTATTTAGAAGAGTACCTGGCATATAGTAAGTAGACAAAATATAAAAAATAATTTTTATTTTTAATGAAAAGCTAAAGCAGAGCCCTAGTTGTTGGAACTAGAATTGGCTTTAACTTTCAGCTATTTGCAAACTCTGCATTTTATGGATGGGACATCTATAAAGAAATAAATATTTTACCCAAGACTTCAGATTGAATACATACATAGATATTATCTCATTTTTTGCTTACAATGACCCTGGGAAGTAAGTTGATTGGGTAACAATATCTGAGGCACACAGAAGTTATTGACTTGCCTAAGCTATCATTTCCACTCCAGTGTTCTTGCCTGGAGAATCCCAGGGACGGGGGAGCCTGGTGGGCTGCCGTTTATGGGGTCTCACAGAGTCGGACACAACTGAAGCGACTTAGCAGCAGCAGCAGCAGAAGCTACCATTAAGTAAGGACAAGACCAAAACGAGAGCCAGATCTCCTGATGAGCATTTGCACAGGCTCACCTAACATGTTTTTTACCATCTGCACCACCAGGAAGCTCTTCCCTGGTGGCTCAGATGGTAAAGAATCTGCCTGCAATGTGGGAGACCTGGGTTCGATCCCTGGGTCAGGAAGATCCCCTGGAGAAGGAAATGGCAACCTTCTCCAATATTCTTGCCTTGAGAATCCCATAAACAGAGGAAGCTGGCAGCCTATAGTCCATGGGGTTGTAAAGAGTCAGACAGGACTGAATGACTAAAATTTTTACTTTCATCTGTTACGGAGTTCATCTTGGATATTAAAAAATGCAATTTAATAGGCTCTAGAATTTACTAAGGGTTTTCACATAATGTATCCCATTTGCTCTAATGAGTGATGGCACAGGTATTGCAACATGAACAAAGGAATGTGATAGTCTTCACAGAGATTAGAAGTCAGGGTGCACAGCTAGTAAGCCATAAAGCCAAGATCCAAGGTCTTCTCACCCCAAGGCCAATGCCTTACCTTTCCAGCAGGCTGCCTTAGCACAGATCTCAGGATAGTCATCTTATCTTCCTAACACATAGAACCTTCCTACTTTACATTTATAGTCAGGTGTCTTCATGAAAGAAATTATGCATTTTTGTTCTGCAGCTAAGAATTTTAAATTTCAGGAAGTAATTTCATGCTATTACTTCCATCTTTCTTTTTTTTTTTTTTTTTTTTTTTTTCATTCATTTCAGAATTACCCAGGTGGGTCGTTTAAAACTTGAGACCTTTACTGTTCTTCCATCTATTTGTCCTCTGGGTTCACACCGCAGTTTTTGTTAGCAAGATCCTACTTTTACGTCTTGCTTTGTTTTAGTAAAGAATATATTATACCCAGACATGTCCACAAACTTTGAGCACTGGCCCACTCACTCATTTACCAACTCTTTGCCAAACTCCTCAAATGTCAAAAGATGTGACAGTTTTTAAATAATAAAATAGTTGCATCTCTTTGAAATGTCATAGATCATATTCTATAAGTTTTCAGAAATTTTCCTTTAAAAAGTCATAAAAGTAGAAAAAGGCAAATAATATCTTCTCATGGATTAAAATATATTAATGTTAATATTTTTTCCAAAATAAATAGTCTTCAATCTCAATTAGGGTAATTAAGTCCCATTTCTGTATGCAGTGAAAACTAATTTTTCTCACATTAGGTCTGTGTTTTCTACAAATAAAAATAGCTTACTTACAGTAACTTCCTATGTGACTATTAAAATTTTCTTAACTATTTAAAACATGAAAATGGTTTTTTTCCTATGTTTGATTTCAAAAAGATTATATATTTCTTCTAAAATATTTTTTAAATGCAGAAAATAAAGAAGAGAAGAACAATCATATGAAATATCACAATGATAATCACAATTAAACTTAAAAACATGCTTCCAGATATTTCAGAGATATGCAATAATCTTAATATTCTTTTGTAACTTTTTTTCATTCATCAGTGCCCATGCTAATGTTTCCATATCAATACATATAGATACACAAAATCTTTTCTCTTGGTTTTTAAATCTGGGGCAGCAGGGTACTTGGTTTATTTTTTACAATAGATGTGGAATTTTAATAATATATCTCAATATAAGGCATTCTTAACATTGGTAATTACAAGGTCTAGTCTTAGTTTATATTATCTTTACCTTCTTTCTCAATCCCTGGTCCCTTTCACCCCTCTTATATATATACTACCTATAATAAATGTGACATACACCTTTGAATACCTGTGTATCCTTTGTAGACATATATATATATATATATATATATATATAAAATAGATGAATACACGTTCTTATATTAAACTAGCAAATAACAACATACACAAAATACACTAATACAGCTGAATGCACCAAGCCACATAGGAATAGATTATTATTCATCATCCCCTTTCACATGCTTTTCTTTTAGACCCATTTTGACCACAGGCGCCATCTTGAAAGTGCTACCTGCATGATTCTGCCTCATCATTGCACCAAAAAAAGCCAAGACAAGACTGAGAGTCCATGGAATCTTTCTCTGGAACCTCTACATTCTGTTCAAAACCTGAAACTGCTTCTCCATTTGCGATTTGTGACCATGTGTCTCTGTTCTTCTTCCTTTCACTTGTTTTCTACCTTTCTTCACACCTCTTTCCACAAGGCAACATTCTTCTTATTTCAAAGCAATGATCTATATTTTATAGTAGCATTTTTATTGCATTGGAAATTTAACATGTCTTTTAAAGATGAGATTGGCATTTTTATTATAATTATTATTGCCTATGATGGAGTTCTTTTATAAAATTGTAAAGCTCTGGAGTGGACTATCTCAATCTTACTTCTCCCATGAGCCCTGTTACTGTTAACACATGAATCTGCAGAAATGTTATTTATTTCAAGAGCACATATATTTCCCTAGGGATGGGTCTCTACATATTGCCTTCAAGCACACATGTCCCTTGAGGATCTGTGGTATTCACTGGAGTGAAATTGCTGGGTAATTGGTTATACAAATATATAATTTAACTACACACTGACAGATTTCTCTTCAGAAGCACTGTACCAGTTCATATTTCCACCAATGTCTTCCCTATATCATGGTTTTAACAACTACATGACCTCCTACATTATGGAAGGAAGCACTATAATTTACCTCACCATTCCTCTACTTTTGAACCTTTTCGTTATTTCTACTTTTGGATACATTATATTAAAACTCATAGACACACATCTTTCTGTAGAAATCTTTGTGCAATGTTTTGACTATTTTTTAAAGATAATTTCCTAAAAATGTAGAAATAGTACAGGATAAAATAACAAGCATATAATGCTTTTGAGGCATATTGCCTAATTGCTTTCAAGAAAGCTTGTACCAATTATAGTCCCTTTCAGAAATCTCTCATATGTTTGTTCATTTACAAAATATTTATTAAGTGCTAGTATTTTTCAGGTACTATTTGGGGCACTGGCCATTAGACACAGAATGATTCTCCATTCCTTAGGGAGGAGGAGTTGTGGGAAAAGGAGGAATCTAAGAGAGAAAATGATGTCAGTTAGGAACTAGCTTCAGGCTGTCCCCATAGGAAGCTCTGTTAGATAAATTACAGCATAGAAACAGTCCTACTTGAAGCAGGAGGTTAGGCCGTATGTAATCTGTGTCTCCTGAGTTAGAGGATGAGGAGTTGGCTGAGCAGAGAAGCTCTCCTTTTGGTTAAATCCAACTCTGCATCAAATGGGCAACTATGCTTTGTCAGCTACCTGTGACAGGGATCTGAGGGAGGTATGACCTGTCTGTGAGTAAGAACTTGACAAAGGCTAAAGCCTCAATTATCTTTTTAAGTTAAGGACTCTTGAGGCCCTCCCTTTTAATATCAAGGAGGATGAAGAGACTCAATTTTCATTTCTTCATCTCATTTACCTTCTAACAAATAACTTCACAACTATAGGGTCTACCCAAGTCATCCCCACAGCTGTTTCTTGGTGCTATAACCCACAAGGAAGATCTGAAACAACCAGGAGAAAATTTAGAAGCCTATATCTTCCTTCTCTTTCTTCAGTGTAAATAATATTCATCCCATCTTAGGTAAAGAGTAATTTGTAGCTTACCTACTTCTTCAGGCCAAAATTTAATCTTATTTCCACCAGATGTGCTCAGTAAATGATGACAGGAAATAACATCTCTCCATTCCCAGGTAAGAGAAGATGAGTGAGACTGCTGGGTGCATATGAGGCAGAAACCATCATCACAACTAGAGTGACCGATCATTTGGGTTTGCCAAGGACTGAAGGGTTTCCCCGGACAGGACACAGAAATTTCAGCATTAAAACTGGAATCATCCCAGACAAATCAAAACATGTGGTCATCCTAAGTCCAAGTAACAAATTCAAATTTTACCAATATTCATGGTTTAAAATTGCAATTTTCCACTTTATTCTTCAACAGAGTTTATAATATTCTTTGAGTTCGCTGTACCTGTGTAGTTTATGAAGTCAAAAGAAATTGATCCAAAATTTCATGGTTCTCACATGAATTACTGAAGATTTACTCTTAAGCAAGGATCTCATTTTAAAAAATTTTTTTCAGAGCTACATATACTGCCAAATGGTAGAAGAAAAGGCAAAAACAAGCTTAAGAGGTATAAATAACTTAAAATTTAGAGGTTTCATTCTAAATGAATGATAGCAAGTCAAGGAACTGCTTTAGTTTCTAGGCATTTACAAATCCACATTCTCAGACTGCAAGTAGGTTTTATAAAGGCATCTCATCCATTCCCAACTCAAATGTCAATGTTCAACCATTTCATCTGTCAGTCTCCTTCACCACACTGATGGCTAAAATATGCACAGGGAAATTGTGTGCACAAAATTGTGTGCACAAAAAGCTAGAAAAAGATAGCAAGGAGAAAAGAAACTAGAGAAGAGAGATGAACCAAGCAAGCTGAGGTGGGCTGGCAGAAATATTTTTACAAAGAAAAATGCCAAACGATGAATTCTGAGTTCACTTACTCTCAGTAAAGTTTTCTACCTCCACCTCCAATGAAGTCTTTTCTACATGCAAATGTTGTGTAGCTTCCATCTTATAGAAACTAAGAAACAGGGTTTTGTTTTAGTCCAAGGTTGACATAGTCTGACAGAAGGAAAACTGGGAGAACATAAAACACTGTCCTTACAACTGCAGTACTTCACTGAACACAAGGCTCCAAGCCAGAGATCACCGGACACAACTGAGCAACTAAACTGAACTGAACTGAAGGGTTTCCCAGGTGGCGTCAGTGGTAAAGAACCGCTTGTCAATTCAGGAGACATAAAAGATGTGGGTTTGATCCCTGGGTTCGGGAGATTCCCTGGAGGAGGGCATGGCAACCCACTCCAGTATTCTTGCCTGGAGAATCCCATGGACAGAGGATTCTGGCAGGCTACAGTCCATGGGGTCACAAAGAGTCGGACATGACTGAACCAACTTCGCTATAAAAGGGAGGTTCGGAACACTCTTGCTTGGATATTAAGGGGAAAGATGATTATATTAGCTGGCATCTGGACAACACTTGTAGACTTTATGACTCCCTAACAGCCAGGTGAAATTCATCTTAAGCGTCTTATCAGTTAACTCTAAGCTTAACCACATCTGCAGGCACCAATTTTTGCTGCCACCAGGATATCAGAGAAGACAGCCTCTGCGTGCACGATCTTTGTCACTACACTGCACCATGGTAACCTGCTATTTCTGATAAGACACTATCTCATTATGTATCAGTCACACCTTCCTACTATTTGATACCTACATCTATATTTTTCAGAAACTGAGAAGACAAAATAAATTTAATAAGGAAACAGTTCTGCTACAAAATCTGCTATTAAGTAGAACCTCTTTTTGCTGATGGGCTTAGCACAAATTGAGTGATTGCTCTGAGAAAATATATAGTATGTAAACCTACTGGGAATGCCAATTTGTTCTTCTCTGATGGAACAAGGACAGAATGCTGGCAATTCATTTTGGGGAGTCACAAAAATAATAGATGGGGAAGATTAGTGGACACGGGAAACTTATCAGGAAATGCAGGTTGTTACCAACAGCAAAGGAAATGACTGTTACACTTGCAAATGAGGATCTCTATCATATGTTTCACTGGGTCACTGGAAAAACTCCCTGCGAGCTTTTCAACAAAGCATATCTGTGCCTATGCATCCCTCTGGAAATATTTATGAGGTTGAAAAGCTGAAATCAGCTTTGACATTAATATCAATCTCGACTGTCTTCCAAGACCAAAGTTGATTTATTTTTCTAGGAAGATACATGAGAAAGTAACTGATAGTTTTAATTACGTCACCTACTCCAGTCTCTGGGGACAGCTCATTGCAATATGCTTCTTTGTTTTGCATCTTATGTTACTAGAATGTTGCAAAAAATAATGCTTTCACAATCTTCTAAGGAGAACTTCTGTAAATATATATAAGGAAAGTGAAGCTGTTCAGTAGTGTCCGACTCTTTACAAACCCATAGACTGTAGCCTGCCAGGCTCCTCCATCCATGGGATTTTCCAGGCACGAATACTGAAGTGGGTTGTCATCTCCTTCTCCAGGGGATCTTCCCGACCCAGGGATCGAACCCGGGTCTCCCACATTGCAGGCAGACTGTTTACCGTCTGAGCCGCCAGGGAATCCCTAAATGTATATAGGGAAAGCTTCTCTAATTAACTTTTTTACCAATTGTTATAAAAAATATTTTTTTCTTGTTCTTTGTTCAACTCATCTCCATCTAAGTCAGTAGATATTTTTCTTCTCTCAAACATTAAATTTCCTCTGAAGAGAAAACAAGCGAAAAATAAACACTGAATTAATTATTTTGGTATCAAAATGCCCATGACCACTCTAAAGGATGTTTAATGTTTCCCATGGACACTACTCCTCCTCTCTTTCATTACTGACATTCTTTGATATAAAATGAAAATGGAATTTACTTTGCAAAAGTTACAATTTCCTCTATTTGGTGAAAACATTCTAGAAGTCAAACCGTCAAATTTCTTAATATTTTTAATAACTACCATCTCAATCACCTTGAGGAGGGCATGGCAACCCACTCCAGTATTCTTGCCTGGAAAATCCCATGGACTGAGGAGCCTGGCGGGCTACAGTCGATAGGGTTGCAAAGAGTCGGATACAGCTGAAGTGACTGAGCACGCATGTACCACCTTAGTCATGCTTCAACTACACTGGACCACATCCTAATCCTAGATGCTAAGAAGCACTAGGAGAAAAAAAATAATAAAAAAAGATATAAAGAAATAGATATTCAATGACTACTTCTTAAAAATGAAAAAGATAGATTGGGGTACCAGGAGCTTAAAGGGAAAGAGTCACTTACTCATTCACAAAGCTTTCATCAAGAGCCTACTGCAGTCTGTCCACTATAGCAACTACCAGCCACATGTGTCAGGTACAGCACCGAACGCCAGAGGAAACCGAGCAAGATGCAGGAAACTATGGAAACACATGGCCTGCAATGCTGTTTACAGTTGTCATTGTAGTAGTATAGTCAGAGCACAAGAGGGAGGTCTTGGTTCTGGCTTGTGGTTTACCAAGAGAAAAGCTTACCTAGAACTTTCCTAGCTGGGATTGGAAAATGAGTCAATTTTTGCCAGGGATACGGGAAGAAAGCAAGGGAACATGGAAGAGGAAAATGAAGCCCTCCTCCCTTAGGGGCCATAGCATCCAAATGAGTAGCTCATATTCAGTGAACAATATCTAAAACAAAAACATACATAGGTTTTTCCAAGTCACTACTATCCATCTTCAGAATTTAAGTTTGAAGTCTTAGCTTAATAGGGCGTTTTTTTCCTAAATACCATGAAAAAAAAAAAAAAAAGATATTCAATGACTACTTCTTAAAAATGAAAAAAAAAAAAAAAAAAAAAGGCAAAGAACCGTAATCTGATTCTTTTATGAATTGCAGAGCTCTGGCCTCCTTCCTCGCTGCAGATTAGATAATGGGGAAAACAGAGAGATAGTTTCTATCCCAGGCAAAATAATAAAGTCACATTTGCCCATTTTCCAGTCTGATGTTCCACTAACTCTAATGGACTGCATGGTTCTTTATTCCTTTAATCTAATAGGAATGAAGAGCATGCCTGTTCTTTTCCTGAGTGAAACTGTGCCCCTCAACTTTACTCTAATTCCATCTGCCTGTCACAGAGGAAAAGGAAAGCAAACCTCTCCCCTATGAGCAGGAGCTACTGCTGCTATGAGAATTTCCCACTCTGTAAGCAGTCAGGCAAAGGAAAAAAAATCAGCTTTTTCCTATTACTGTCCTCCACATTCCCCTAATTTCCAAGGAGAGTTCTCTACTTGATGGGTTCTTTGGGCTTCTGTGATGCTACAGTAAGAGAGAGTCATAGAGGAAGTGAGCAGGAAAAGCAGAAGAATTAGTCCGAGGTCGTTAGCTAATTTATAGGATGAAATGGTGAGGGCTTCCCAGGTGGCTCAGTGGTGAAGAATCCACCTGAAATACAGGAGATGCAAGAGACATGGGTTCAATCCCTGGGTCAGGAAGATCCCTGGAGGAGGAAACGGCAACCTACTCCAGTATTCCTGCCTGGAAAATTCCATACACAGAGGAGCTTGGTGCACCACAGTCCATGGGGTTCAAAGAGCTGGACACGACTGAGCACATACACACATGGTGAGTGAAGACTCGGAAAATGAGGAGAGAAAAGCCATTGGGATGGAAGTAGATAAGAAAACATTTGAGAAGTTAAGAATCTTAAGGGAAGAAGTGTTGGAGCAGCTGCAGAATATACTGGAAGTAGTTAAATGATAAAAGAGAATTTTAACAAGTATGCTGCAACCTGTGTGTTTAGATACCCTGCATGACTTACATGAAAGACTAGTAAAAAACTTGAAATTTTTTCAATTTACTTTGATTTTCATGACTGCAACTTCTATAATAATAGCTGTGCTCCTAGACTGGATCCTATAGCTCTAGTCTAACAAGTATTATGCTTCTTTGATATGTAAGTTTACTGGTCAGTGAATAATATTAATCCTACCCTGCCCACTATGGTAGCCACCAGTCACATGTGGCAATCAAGTGCTTGAGGCGTGGCTAGTCTGGATTGAGATGCACTGTAACTGTGAAATACACACAGACTATGGAAGACCTAGTTTAAAAAAAAAAAAAACAGAGGAAGGAAAGGAGGGAGGAAAGAAAGAAGAAAGGAAGGAGAAAGAAAGGAAGAAAGAAGGAAATAAATCATCTTTAATAAATAAATATCATTTAAATAAATCAAACATTTAAATAAATGATCATTTATTTAAATAAATTATCATTTAAATAAATCATATGAGTTACAGTTAAAACAGTAATATGTTAGCTGTATTAAGTAAAACATATTATTGATATTAATTTACCTGGTTCCTTTTGCACTTTTTAACATGACTATGAGAAAATTCTCAATTACATATGTGCTCAAGCTTTCGGCTTACATTTTTACTGGCAGCAGTGTACTAATTTATAAAAGAAACTGAGTGAGAATCCTCTGTGAGCAGGACACCCTGTGGGATTTTTCAGTGGGTTAGGAAGCAGTTAAGTTCACAAGCTACAGAATTCATATTTCTGGGTTTACTCCTGGCACCGTCAGAAATGAGGGATTCATGTGACTCGTGATCTTGGATAAAGCATTCAACATCTTTATTAACGTATTTATTTGCTTGTCTCTTTTGACTGCACCACACAGCATGTGGGGTATGGCATCTTAGTAGTACTCCCTCCCTCTTCCCTTCCCGTCCCCCACCCAACCCCAGGAATTGAACCTTGACCTCCTAACCACTGGAAAGAAAGAAAGTGACAGTCATTCAGTTGTGTCCAACTCTGCGACCCCATGGACTACAGTGTCCGTGGAATTTTCCAGGCCAGGACAGTGGAATGGGTAGCCTTTCCCTTCTCCAGGGGATCGTCCCAACCCTGGGATCAAACCCAGGTCTCCCGCATTGCAGGCAGAGTCTTTACCAGCTGAGCCACCAGGGAAACCATCAGGGAATTCCCAACATTCAACATCTATAAATCTCTGTTTCTTAATCTGAAAAACGGAGCTGATAATTGTACCTTCATCACAAGGTAACTGATACAGATAAAACACTTAAAAGGACATTGTAACATGCCTGGCACATAATAAGAAATTGATCGATCTTAGCTTTTATTACTATTAGGGAGGAAACGGTACAAAATGTCTTGAGTGCTCTTTAGGTTTTATGTCTTCCTTAAAGCTCCATGAGGGCAAGGAATATTTCTATTTTGTTCTCTTTTCTTTGCAACTAATAACACAATAGGTAGCAGGAACACATCTAACTAAATACTGTGTGAATGAGTCAGGGATGAAGAATGAACTAGTGGACAATATTATTACTTTCATTTTACAGAAGAGGAAATTGAAACTTATGGAAACTCAGAGCTTAAAAAGTTAGAGAAGTAAAAAAATCCAAAAATGATAGAGCCAACATTTAAATCCAAATTTACATGAACATGTAAATGTGCCTGGTGCATCCTATCTAGAGAAATAAAATGCATTTCAAATAAAACCAAATACTATTAATATTACTAGCCCACAGATTATGCCATTTAAATAACCTGATTGATGATTACTACAAAAGCTGGGTCTGGAAAGACTTCATATCCAGGAGGGCTGTTGTGGAAAAGATTGTAAAGGGCTGAGATAGAAGCTGGACCTCTACAGGTTTATCAAATTTGATTTGGTGGGTGCTTGGTCTGGGAAAACAGATCCCTTGGCAAATGGAACAGACTGAGCACAATTGAAGTGGAAATCCTAAGGCAAGTTTTTGGGCTGTGAAATGGATCTTTTTTTCCTGGAGAAGATAATTCATGTAAATTTATTAATAAGATTTGAGCAGAAATAAGCTTGTGGTTAGATCTTAGGCTTTGAATAAGGGCCAAGTTTAGAAGTTAAAAAGGTATCAAGTAAATAATAGGATATTACTTTCTGTTTCCCTCTTTAGTTCTGTCAAGACAAGATAGTAGCAGTGTGTAGGATACGACAGGAAGAGAGGGATATTGGAGGTGGGGAAATAATTAAGGATACTATTGCAACATCCTGTTGTGAGATAGTAAAGATAAGAATTAGAGATTTGAAATAGGAATGGGAAGAAAGGGAGCAATTTCAGAAACTCTGAAGAGAGTGTTCTAATTCCAAAGACTTAATCTGGATGACCCTAAAGTCTGGGTCAGATATTTTACTTTTTTACTTTGCTAAAATGTGTGACCCAATTAAAGGGTAATAAAATGTCAAAACTTATGCTACAAGTAAAATGAGATTTCAACTTATTTTCCATTTATTTCAATATTCATTCTTTATTTCTCTTAATTTGCACATAGCTGACATTTGACTTGTTCCGAGGTCTAGCCATTCTACTCAGAAATGCTTACTAAATTGAATCCCTCCTTTGTTCCTATGCTTTACTACAAGCACTTGTTATTTATATCCCCTTTTTTTTCTTGTTGGAGTTATTTAAAGAGCTCCTATGTTGAATTAAAATATTTGTTTATATTTTTTTTCTTTCTGTCTCCAGTCTTGGCTTCCTATGGGTAAAATGTAACATCTCTTATCCTCCAGCCCAGAAATGTCTGCTCTTAAATCTAACATCTACTCTGTGTTCTAAAAATGACTAGCTCTTAGTAATGACAAGTTCACAATTTATTGAGAGATTTTAATAAAAAGAATTCACCTTTGAGGGCTTTATTCTGTGAAGCCTGCTTGACCTTTCCAAAGCTGTATGCTTTTATCTAATTCTACAATTAAGCTTGTAGAATTAAATATTGTAAATTGTCCATATTTGAGTGTCTTCCTCATTGGTGTGCCACACCTTTGAGAGTAACGACCTCTTGACTATTGAAAGAAGATTAATTTTTTGACTTTAAGTTACTGAAGCTCAGAAAATTGGGGTGGATTTGTAGCAGAGAAAACAAGGCTGCCTCTGTGTTGGATCTATTCCCTTTAGGGCTACTTTTGTACTCGGTTGCCTGTGCTCAGTCATATTGGCTCTGCACCACTGTAAAAGAAATTTGCCTCCAGCCTGAAATGTACATGACAGCCCATTCTCAAGGCTCTGCCTCCCAGACTCTACCTTAAAAATTGTAAAACTTTTCCATTCATAAAGAAGTAAAAAGTTGCAGAACAGAAAATAACAATTGTCTTGGAGGTTTATAGGATCATTGTGACCAGACTTATATGGACAGCTGCAAAAATAAAGGATTCTGACACCAAGAAGTTTACAACAACCAATCACACTCCCTCCCCTTTTAGTACAAAAGAAAGCTGAATTTTAACTAAGGTAAAATGATTCTTTGGGATGCTAGTCTACCATCTTCTTGGCTTACTGGCTTTCTGAATAAAGCCACTATTCCTTGCCCCCAGCACTTTCTTTCAATCTGTTGGGCCATCATGCATCAAGCAAGTATGTGCTTGGACTCAGTAACAGAAGGAAGAGGCTTCAAGAAGATGCTGGACTTCCTGTGATATTGGTTTGTGAAATTTGAGTATTTAATTAGACAAATATTAGATGTATGCCCCTATTTGCATTCTAAAAAGGTGTTAGTAGGAAATCAAACATATCTGACCAAAAGAATGTTGTTTCTGATCCATTGTGCATTTTAGAACTAAAATATATTCATTCTTGGAACAAGGGAACACAGATTAACAACTGCTTTGTTTTTTCACCCCAATCTTAGTTTAAATAACTACAATACAACACTAAGAATCATCTCAGACAGATACCGTATTGATTAGGTTAGATATGTATTTGTCAAAGTAAATCTCTGCATTAACATGAAACAGCAAGAGGGTTACACACATGATTTTTCACCAGTGTTTACACTTAAAATAATACTAGATGAAGTACTTGTGTCATTCTAATCTAGCAACCACATGAAAAAAACTGACCTGGAATCTATAAGACAATCGTTTTTCACTAATATCACAATACCTGATTTGAAAGGCTATGGAGGATTATTTTTAAATTCTATTTTTTTTTTAATTTTTTGGGGTTTTGTCATACACTGACATGAATCAGCCATGGAGTTACATATATTCCCCATCCCGATCCCCCTCCCACCTCCCTCTCCACCCGATTCCTCTGGGTCTTCCCAGTGCACCAGCCCTGACCACTTGTCTCATGCATCCCACCTGTGCTGGTGATCTGTTTCACTATAGAAAATATACATGCTGTTCTCTTGAAACATCCCACCCTCACCTTCTCCCACAGAGTCCAAAAGTCTGTTCTGTACATCTGTGTCGCTTTTTCTGTTTTGCATATACGGTTATCGTTACCATCTTTCTAAATTCCATATATATGTGTTAGTATACTGTAATGTTCTTTATATTTTTGGCTTACTTCACTCTGTATAATGGGCTCCAGTTTCATCCATCTCATTAGAACTGATTCAAAGGAATTCTTTTTAATGGCTGAGTGATATTTCATGGTGAATATGTATCACAGCTTCCTTATCCATTCATCTGCTGATGGGCATCTAGGTTGCTTCCATGTCCTGGCTATTATAAACAGTGCTGCAATGAACATTGGGGTGCATGTGTCTCTTTCAGATCTGGTTCCTCGGTGTGTATGTCCAGAAGTGGGATTGCTGGGTCATATGGAAGTTCTATTTCCAGTTTTTTAAGAAATCTCCACACTGTTCTCCATAGTGGCTGTACTAGTTTGCATTCCCACCAACAGTGTAAGAGGATTCCCTTTTCTCCACACCCTTTCCAGCATTTATTGCTTGTCGACTTTTGGATAGCAGCCATCCTGACTGGCGTGTAATGGTACCTCATTGTGGTTTTGATTTTCATTTCTCTGATAATGAGTGATGTTGAGCATCTTTTCATGTGTTTGTTAGCCATCTGTATGTCTTCTTTGGAGAAATGTCTGTTTAGTTCTTTGGCCCATTTTTTGATTGGGTCATTTATTTTTCTGGAATTGAGCTTCAGGAGTTGCTTATATATTTTTGAGATTAATCCTTTGTCTGTTTCCTCATTTGCTATTATTTTCTCCCAATCTGAGGGCTGTCTTTTCACCTTACTTACAGTTTCTTTTGTTGTGCAAAAGCTTTTAAGTTTCATTAGGTCCCATTTGTTTATTTTTGCTTTTATTTCCATTATTCTGGGAGGTGGGTCATAGAGGATTCTGCTGAGATTCATGTCGGAGAGTGTTTTGCCTGCCAAAAATTTAGAGAAGAACTAACACCTATCTTACTCAAACTCTTCCAGAAAATTGCAGAAGAAGGTAAACTTTCAAACTCATTCTATGAGGCCACCATCACCCTAATTCCAAAACCAGACAAAGATGCCACAAAAAAAGAAAACTACAGGCCAATATCACTGATGAACATAGATGCAAAAATCCTTAAAAAAATTCTAGCAAACAGAATCCAACAACATATTAAAAAAAATCATACACCATGACCAAGTGGGCTTTATCCCAGGAATGCAAGGATTCTTTAATATCCACAAATCAATCAATGTAATACACCACATTAACAAATTGAAAGATAAAAACCATATGATTATCTCAATAGATGCAGAGAAAGCCTTTGACGAAATTCAACACTCATTTATGATTAAAACTCTCCAGAAAGCAGGAATAGAAGGAACATACCTCAACATAACAAAAGCTATATATGACAAACCCACAGCAAGAATCACCCTCAATGGTGAAAAATTGAAAGCATTTCCCCTGAAATCAGGAACAAGACAAGGGTGCCCACTCTCACGACTACTATTCAACATAGTGTTGGAAGTTTTGGCCACAGCAATCAGAGCAGAAAAAGACATAAAAGGAATCCAGATAGGAAAAGAAGAAGTGAAACTCTCGCTGTTTGCAGATGACATGATCCTCTACATAGAAAACCCTAAAGACTCTACCAGAAAATTACTAGAGCTAATCAATGAATATAGTAAAGTTGCAGGATATAAAATTAACACACAGAAATTCCTTGCATTCCTATACACTAACAATGAAAAAACAGAAAGAGAAATTAAGGAAACAATACCATTCACCATTGCAACAAAAAGAATAAAATACTTAGGAGTACATCTACCTAAAGAAACAAAAGACCTATACATAGAAAACTATAAAACACTGATGAAAGAAATCAAAGAGGACACAAACAGATGGAGAAACATACCATGTTCGTGGATTGGAAGAATCAATATTGTCAAAATGGCTATTCTACCCAAAGCAATCTATAGATTCAATGCAATCCCCATCAAGCTACCAACCGTATTTTTCACAGAACTAGAACAAATAATTTCACAATTTGTATGGAAATACAAAAAACCTCGAATAGCCAAAGTAATCTTGAGAAAAAAGAATGGAACTGGAGGAATCAACCTGCCTGACTTCAGACTCAACTACAAAGCCACAGTCATCAAGACAGTATGGTACTGGCACAAAGACAGAAATATAGATCAATGGAACAGAATAGAAAGCCCAGAGATAAATCCACGAACCTATGGACACCTTATCTTTGACAAAGGAGGCAAGGATATACAATGGAAAAAAGACAACCTCTTTAACAAGTGGTGCTGGGAAAACTGGTCAACCACTTGTAAAAGAATGAAACTAGAACACTTTCTAACACCATACACAAAAATAAACTCAAAATGGATTAAAGATCTAAATGTAAGACCAGAAACTATAAAACTCCTAGAGGAGAACATAGGCAAAACTCTCTCCAATATTTTTAAATTCTTAAGTCACAGAATGAAAAATGTATTTGTAGAATTTGCAGAAAACAATTACAGGACAGTCTAGAAAGAATGGTATGACAATAAGGAGATTCACAATTATAATAAGCAAAGTATTACCTACTGCTGGAGACCAGAGGAAACATGACTAGCAGGAAGGAGCAGGGTCCCATGAAGATTGTTGAGGGAAGAATAGATCAACTAGAGTCACACTGGATACAGAGAAATAAATGTAGACGACTCACCAGGTGACAAAAGCAAGATGACTTTGTGAGAAAAAAAATGAGTAAACTGAGAAATGGGAGACTGGGTTAAAAAGTGACGTGAGGTCAAATAAGTTTCTTCTTTCTCTTGAGAGCTCTTCAATTCTTCTGCTTTAGGTTTAAATCCATCATAAACTTTAACATAGTTCAGGCAACAACTGAAGCAATGCTTGGAAGACCAAGTTGCTGTGCTCTGGAGTTTCAGAAAGCTTTACTCCAACTATACATTTTATTTTCAGGCTTGTTAGTTTTCACAGCGCCATATTATTGACGCGTATTGTTTAACTGTTGTTGTTCCTATCAATCCTTGTCAATTCTGAAGAACTTCTCCATTTCCAGAGCCATTGCTGTGGCAAAAAAGCAACTGATGAACATCTACATTGCACCCTGTGGGTACTCCATAAACACTTGTTTCCTACCTGGCTGAATATGTCTTCAGGAACAGAGGCAATAAACCCCACTGCTCAAAAATAACAGATGGTGGTATCTGGTAACTGATTCCCCTGAGGTCTTGTTAAATACATAACTGATGTCAGGAGGCAAATGCATCTTGTTCCCTTTTCAAAACAAGAAATACTTCATACGCACATATGTGTGAAAGAAGGAAATAAAGTCACATTGATTCCTAATCACCTGAGACTTGTATGAGGTTTAGGAAAAACCAGCCACAATGAGGGAAACAGTTAATAGTTGCAAAACTGGTCAAGCCAAGGAGATGATATGTTGTGAGGTAATAACAGATCTGGAAGGATTTTGAATTAGTGTGTTAATCACTTGGTCGTTAGGAATGAAGGGAAGAAAATGAGTAAAGTTGGGGGGAGGACAAGAGCAAGTATATATCAAATATGTATCATTCATAATCCATAATTCATGTTATCTCCCTAAAGGTTAAAACCTTAAATCATAATACTGCCTTGCTTAAAGCCCTACAATTAACAAGAAAAGATATGTGACGTGAATATTAAGTTCTGGGGTGAGTGGTGCTTTCTAAATCATGAAATAATAATAGATTTCACTATAGAAATCTTTAAAATTTCCTACATAAAATAAGGGCCAAATAGAAAGTGAGGAATATATTTTCATATATTCAGTATTAAATTGTTAATATCAATATATTAAGTACCCTAGAAATAATATGGAAAATCACCATAAACACCAACACAGAAATACAATAGTTCTCAAAATAGAAAATGCACACAACAATTTTTTTTAAGAAAATTCAGAAATATTCCTAATCAGAACACAAAACAACTTTATCTATTGAGTTAGCAAAGATTTTTAAAAAAAAATAACAGTGTGGAATATGTCATACTTTCTAATATGAAAAAGATGGTGAACAGGTTTCTTTAGAACTGGAATAATAATGTTTTAAAAATTCAGTTCCCCACCTTTACCTCTCAGTATGTCATACAAATTCCTCCAAACTCTTCCGACCCCATGCCCATTGCTCCTAATTTTCACACAGCTGTCTCCTTTTCAAGTTACAGACAAACTGGAATTTGCAGTTCTCCAAATGTGCCATGTGATTTCACATATTTGGGGCCCCCAGCCTGGAATGTGCTCTACCTTTGTTCACCTGGCAAATTCCTATTCACTTACTAAGACCCACCCTCAACTTTAAATCTTCCCAGCAGCACCCCCATCACCCTTTTCACCCCACCATCTCAATAAAGAAACTCTCTCTTCTGCATCTTGACTACATTTCTACTGTTCCATATTTTCTACCACATTTTACTAATTTAGCTACCTACATATCTATATTCATTTTAGATTGCTTGAAGAACAGATATGGTGTTTTAATCATCTCTGTATCTCACGTTTCTGCAAATGAGTTTGATAAAAGAAATTAAGCGTTTGCTTACATGAGGCGAATTAAACCTTGTAATCCTCTGTTAGGTGCTTCAGTGTCACACTGGCATATATGCAGCAAAGCAAAACCGTAAGCTAGATCACTGCATGTGCACGCATGCATGCATGGACACACACACACACACACACACACACACACACACACACACACAAATAGCTTCTCTATGGGTGCCTAGTTTAGAGTTTTTGTTAAACTGGAGGATTTATACATGCAATTTCCACCAAAGTATTTTAAAGTGTAAAAATTGTATTATTTAATTCCTGAGTATTTACAAAACTATACCCTCAATGCCAAAGAAAACAAATGGCTTCATTTCTTTCACTCTGAAACTACCATCAGGGAAGAATATTATGAACAGACTTAATGGCTAACTAAATAGAGCTGTGAACCATGAATATCCAGATGTTCAAGCTGGATTTAGAAAGGGCAGAGTAACCAGAGATCAAATTGCCAACATCCGCTGTATCATCGAAAACTGAGAAGAGGTCTAGAGAAATATCTACTTCTGCTTTATTGATTATGTTAAAGCCTTTGACTGTGTGGATCACAACAAACTATGGAAAATTCTTAAAGAGATGGGAATACCAGACCACTTTTCCTGCCTCCTGAGAAATCTATATGCAGGTCAGGAAGCAATAGTTAGAACTCGACATGGAACAACAGCCTGGTTCCAAATCGGGAAAGGAATACGTCAAGGCTGTATATTGTCATCCTGCTTATTTAACTTATATGCAGAGTACATCATGAGAAACGCTGGGCTGGATAAAGCACAAGTTGGAATCAAGATTGCCAAGAGAAATATCAATAACCTAGGACATGCAGATGACACCACCCTTATGGCAAAAAACAAAGAAGAACTAGAGAGCCCCTTGATGAAAGTGAAAGAGGGGAGTGGAAAAGTTGACTTGAAACTCAACATTCAGAAAACTAAGATCATAGCATCTGGTCCCATCACTTCATGACAAATAGATGGGGAAACAATAGAAACAGTGACAGACTTTATTTTGGGGGCTCTAAAATCACTGTAGATGGGATTACAGTCATGAAATTAAGACACTTGCTCCTTGAAAGGAAAGTTATGACCAACCTAGACAGCATATTAAGAAACAGAGACATTATTTTGCAAATAAAGGTCCATCTAGTCAAAGACATGGTTTTTCCAGTAGTCATGTATGGCTGTGAGAGTTGGACTATAAAGAAAACTGAGCGTCAAAGAATTGATGCTTTTGAACTGTGGTGTTGGAGAAGACTCTAGAGTCCCTTGGACTGCAAGGAGATCAAACCAGTCCATCCTAATGGAAATCAGTCCTGAATATTCATTGGAAGGACTGATGTTGAAGCTGAAACTCCAATACTTTGGTCACCTGGTGCGAAGAACTGAGTCATTGGAAAAGACCAAGATGCTGGCAAAAATTGAAAGCGGGAGGAGAAGGGGACGACAGAGGATGAGATAGTTGGATGTCCTCATAGACTCAATGGACATAAGTTTGAGTAGGCTCTGGGAGTTGGTGATGGACAGGGAAGCCTGGCATGCTGCAGTCCATGAGGTTGCAAAGAGTCAGATACAACTGAGCGACTGAACTGAACTGAAATAGAGCTGTAATAAAGACTCAATACTTACTGTCCCAGTTTGCTTCCCTAGGCCCCATGATTTGCTGAAATATCAGGGAGGCATGACTAGTTACTTCGACTCCTGTATTTTTCTTTATCCCAGAAAACAATTTTTTTTTTGCTGCCATAAAACAAAAATAATATTTACCAAAGTAATTTTTTATCATAGATTTTATTTCATGAAGGTCATCAAGGGATTTTTACCAGTCTTAATAGTGTTATATTTTCAGACAGATTATTCCATTATAACTTAGATGATATGCACTCTTATCTGTAATTAAAAAGTAGACATGGTACATCAATATCTTATCAGGATTCTTGGTGAATGAGTCTATATTAATTCATATTCCATTAGTGAAATATGGTCCTGCATACATCATGGTTTTTAACATTTGAAACATTTTAGAAGGAAAAACCTTCTTTAGGTATACTTTTGCTTTTTTTGTATCCATAAGGAGGCAATCAATTAGTTGGAATTTTCTTGATGACTCAGGGTCATCAGTATGAACATATATTGTTTCGTGGTTTAAACCATTAAAGTCAATCCTTAGGCATAAACTTATCTAGAGGTATTTTAGGATTTGCCCCTACACTAAGGAATTCCAGATTATCCTGCTTTTAGGCCTTTGTTTTCAGCTGAAACATTTTTTGAAAGTGAAAGTGTTATTTGTTCAGTGATGTCCAACTCTGCAACCCTGTGGACTGTAGCCCTGGCAAGAACACTGTAGGGGGTAGCTGTTCCCTTCTCCAGGGGATCTTTCCAGCTTAGGGATCAAACCCAGGTCTCTCACATTGCAGGCAGATTCTTTACCATCTGAGTCACCAGGAAAGCCCCAAGAACACTGAGGTGGGTAGCCATTTCCTTCTCCAGGAGGTCTTGCCAATCCAAGGATCCAAACCTGGTCCCCTGCATTGCAGGCAGGTTCTTTACCGTCTGAGTCACTAGGGATATTTTTTGGCTGTTTCTAAATCAATCTCTAAGGCTTCCCAGGTGGCTCAGTGCTAAAGAATCCACTTGACAATGCAGAAGATGCGAGTTCAATCCTGTACAATATTATGAATCTCCATCCATAGTTCTTCAGACACTCTACCTGCCAGATCTAATTAGTAGTTCTAATTAGTACACATTTCTTGACAGTGTCATGGATGTAGCTCTCTGATTCATTGCATCTTATATTTGGTGGTTAAATAGCTGTGAAAAGAAGGGAAGCGAAAAGGAAAGATATTCCCATTTGAATGCAGAGTTCCAAAGAACAGCAAGGAGAGATAAGAAAGCCTTCCTCAGGAATCAATGCAAAGAAATAGAGGAAAACAATAGAATGGGAAAGACTAGAGATCTCTTCAAGAAAATTAGAGATACCAAGGGAACATTTCATGCAAAGATGGGCTCAATAAAGGACAGAAATGGTATGGACCTAACAAAAGCAGAAGATATTAAGACAAGGTGGCAAGAATACACAGAACTTCACAAAAAAGATCTTCAGGACCCAGATAATCACGATGGTGTGATCACACACCTAGGGCCAGACATCCTGGAATGTGAAGTCAAGTGGGCCTTAGAAAGCATCACTAGGAACAAAGCCAGTGGAGGTAATGGAATTCCAGTTGAGCTATTTCAAGTCCTGAAGGATGATGCTGTGAAAGTGCTACACTCAATATGTGAGCAAATTTGGAAAACTCAGCAGTGGCCACAGGACTGGAAAAGGTCAGTTTTCTCTCCAATCCCAAAGAAAGGCAATACCAAAGAATGCTCAAACTATCGCACAATTGCACTCATCTCACACGCTAATAAAGTAATGCTCAAAATTCTCCAAGCCAGGCTTCAGCAATACGTGAACTATGAACTTCTAGATGTTCAAGCTGGTTTTAGAAAAGGCAGAGGAACCAGAGATCAAATTACCAATATCTGCCGGATCATCGAAAAAGCAAGAGAGTTCCAGAAAAACATCTATTTCTGCTTTATTGATTATGCCAAAGCCTTTGACTGTGTGGATCACAATAAACCATGGAAAATTCTTCAAGAGATGGGAATACCAGACCACCTGACCTGCCTCTTGACAAACCTGTATGTAGGTCAGGAAGTAACAGTTAGAACTTGACATGGAACAACAGACTGGTTCCAAATAGGAAAAGAGGTATGTCAAGCTGTATATTGTCACCCTGCTTTTTTAACTTATATGCAGAGTACATCATGAGAAATGCTAGGCTGGAGGAAGCACAAGCTGGGATCAAGATTTCCAGGAGAAATATCAATAACCTCAGATATGCAGATGACACCACCCTTATGGCCGAAAGTGAAGAAGAACTAAAGAGCCTCGTGATGAAAGTGAAAGAGGAGAGTGAAAAAGTTGGCTTAAGCTCAACATTCAGAAAACTGAGATTATGGCATCTGGTCCTATCTCTTCATGGGAAATAGATGGGGAAACAGTGGAAACAGTGGCTGACTTTATTTTTCTGGGCTCCAAAATCACTGCAGATGGTGACTGCAACCATGAAATTAAAAGATGCTTACTTCTTGGAAGGAAAGTTATGACCAACCTAGACAGTATATTAAAAAGCAGAGACATTACTTTGCCAACAAACGTCCATCTAGTCAAGGCTATGGTTTTTCCAGTGGTCATGTATGGATGTGAGAGTTGGACTATAAAGAAAGCTGAGCCTTGAAGAATTGATACTTTTCAACTGTGGTGTTGGAGAAGACTCTTGAGAGTCCCTTGGACTGCGAGGAGATTGAACCAGTCCATCCTAAAGGAGATCAGTCCTGGGTGTTCATTGGAAGGACTGATGTTGAAGCCGAAACTCCAGTAATTTGGCCACCTGATGTGAAGAGCTGACTCACTGGAAAAGACCCTGATGATGGGAAAGATTGAGAGCAGGAGGAGAAGGGGACAACAGAGGATGAGATGGCTGGATGGCATCACCAACTCAATGGACATGGGTTTGGGTATACTTCGGGAGTTGATGATGGACAGGGAGGCTTGGCGTGCTGTGATTCATGGGGTTGCAAAGAGTCGGACACCACTGAGAGACTGAACTGAACTGAACTGCTATGTACAAAAGCTATACATTTGTGAATATTAATTTTAACATCTCTTAATTTACTGAATTTTTTGGTTAATTATCTTGGATTTCCATTATTTTTGTCTTCAGATAGTAGTATTTTCATCTCCTCCACTTTTCTAACTTTTATAGTTCATTTTCTTGTCTAAGTGTATTGACTTATAACTCTAATTCAATATTAATAGTACTATGAAATTAGTTACAGTAAATAGTATAGCTAATGTCCTTGTGATTTCGTAACTTTGTTACAAATTCCTCAATTAAATGTCATGGCAGTACTCTACAAAGATAATCATAGAATTATAGTTATAATTTGTAATCATAGAATTCATTAATATATTTATTAATGGATTTCTTAATATTGAAACATCCTTATGTCTCTAGAATAAACTCCTCTTGTTCCAGTGTATGAGGTCCTTAATTCTATTTTCTGATATTTTATTTTGAATTGTTTATATTGATACACACAAGAAGGATTTGTCTGTAGTTTTATACTATGTTTTCCCAGTTTTGCTTGTCAATATTACATCTACTTCATTAAAAAATATATCAAAAATTTTTCTGTATTTTCTATGCACTGGAAAAAATTCAATATAATTGGAATTAACTGCTTTTTTATTATTTAATTCCAATAATATTAGAATTCAAAGTTGTTAGAATTCTTCAGTCAAACTGTCTGAATGTGTTGCTTTTGAAAGACTACCTCTTTTGCACTGTATTTATATATGGAAGGGCTTCCCTGATGACTCAGATGGTAAGGATCTTCCTGCAATGCAGGAGACCTGGGTTTGATACCTGGGCCAGAAAGATATCCTGGAGAAGAAAAAGGCTATCCACTCTAGTATTCTCACCTGGAGAATTCCATGCATATAGGAGCCTGGGACTCTACTCCATGGGGTCCCAAAGAGTCGGACACGACTGAACTGCTAGCACTTTTGTTTTACTTCTTTATATATGGAAATATTTTTATTGTTTCTTTCTCTTCAAACCAGTTTGTAAATTCCCTTTTATCTAAATTCACATTATTTATAAACACTTTTTTATATTGTTTATTTCATTAAATTATGAAGTTATTATTACTTGTTATTTCTTATTCTATATAAGAAATTGTCATTGTTATTGTTATTTTGAGATTAGACTATTTGATATTTAAATTTTTAAGGAATTAGCTCATTTATGTATTCTTTAAAAGTTTTTAATTAAGTTTGTTTTTATATTAATTCCTTCTTTCTGTTTTCATTCTTCCACTGTTATTTTCTAAATTTTGATGTTAAATACTTAATTTGTACTAGCAAAATTTCATTTTTACTCATAAAAATGTTCAGCTTTAAACTTCACTGTGAATAGGGCTTTCACTGTATATTATAGTTTCCATTTTTACCTTGTATTTCCTTTCAGATCAAAAGTTGTTAAAACAGACATTTCATGTGTCCAAGAAAAGATATGTCCTTATTTTTTCTGATTTTGTAACTGATTTCTTGCTTTATTCTCTTGTGCTCAAAGAATTTTGTCTATAATACTTGTAGCTTTTGGAATTTATTGAGGTTTTATTTTTTGAGGCCCCAAATTCTTATATTTGTGAATTTACCATAGATACATGAAAGCAAATGCTGTTATTAAGGGACTGAGTTTGATAGATGTTCATCAGCTTTATCATCTTGCTTATGTCACGTAGGCTTTTTGAATCTTCTTTTTTATAGAAATACTTGCTTTGCATGTACTGTAGGTTTATAAAAGTGATAATATAAACAAATTAGGCAAAGCATTTCTAATAATCAATTGGAAAAATTATACTGGTGAAACTGTCAAAATATAAATATTCTCTTACTATTAGTTATAAATTTAAAGAGAAATAAAAAGTTATAAAATGAATATTTGTTTAGTATTTAATACATAACACTCTTTAACTTACTATACAGTGCAAGCATTTTGTCTATGCTTGGGCACATTGGAATATTCCTTTTTAAGTTTGGATCAACATCCAAGACTTAATCCTTTATACATTTCCAACGGTGTAAAATGCCTCTGAGAGTTCTTTTAATGTGAAATTTTTTGCCAACAACACTTCCTCTAGGACATATCCTCTGGCTATGCATCTATAATCTCTCAGGCAGCAACAGTGTCAATATTCCCATGGTCAACTATTTCTTCTAAGATTCATTTATATCAATTCAGATTTCACTTTGAGAGTTACCACTTTTCACTTCTTTGCTGCACTTTTATATCTGATGAACAAGCCTCAGTTTAAATGATGTATTTTTGTAAAACAACTGTAGGTTTATCATTGAAAGACAAGTTGTGCTTAGTCACTCAGTCATGTCCGACTCTTTGTGACTCCTTCGACTGTAGCCAGGCTCCTTTCACCATGGAATTCTCTAGGCAAGAATACTGGAGTAAGTAGCCATTCCCTTCTCCAGGGGATCTTCCTGGCCCAGGTACTGAACCCAGGACTCCTTCATTGCAAGTGCATTCTCTATCCTCTGAGCCATCAAGGAAGAGGAAACACAGATATATGCTTTCCTGCCTGTTAGTGAACGGAATAACAGATGCTCATTGACCAGTCACCAACATACTTTGAAAGAAACGATATAATCCCTGATCAAAAAGTGAATCTGTTATTTACATAGCAATTTATAGAATGAAGGACTGGTAAAAGAGTTTGTATTTTATACAATTACTCACAGCTAAAATAGCATGGTAATAGAAATTTGAAATATATTGTTGGGGAACTGATGTTCTGAACCATCCATGGATGATGATTAGAGATGATACCTGAATTTTATCCACTTAATATTATTCTGGACTCAGAAAAGTAAATGAAAGTTTCCTATCAATTTTGTGTTTTCTATTTTTCTATAATCTCTTGAAATGTTTGCTTTATGAAAGGTACTACTATGCTATCAGTTGAGAAATACACTAAAACTGTTACCTTTGTCTAAAATCATATTTCAGACATTCTTGTTTTATCTAGTGCTTTTTAACTTGAATTCTACCTTGATGGACATAAAGATTGTGATTCTCTTTTGTTTGCATTAATTATAATAGATACCTTTGCTTATTATTTTATTTTATCCTTTATGAATCTTAAGTTTTAAGTGGCATTCTTGTATAAAATGCAGAATCAATTTTATTTTGTGGCCTATACTGAAGATAAATTTTTCCAGTTTTATTGAAATATAGTTGACATATAATATTGTGTAAGTTTAAAATGTATAATGATTTCATATATGTATATATTGTGAAATAATTACTACAATAAGGTTAGTTAACATCCATCACTTCATACTGCTATAATTTTTTGTCCTTGTGATAAGAATTTATAAGATATACTTTCTTGGCAAGTTTTAAAAATACAGTACAGTATTATTAACTATAGCTAACATTATATGCTCCCAAAATATTTATCTCATAACTGGAAGTTTGTCCTTTGACCACTCTCACCCAATTCCCCCATCCTACTCCCTGCCTTTGGCAACCACCAGTGCATTCTCTGGACTTCCCTGGTAGCTCAACTGGTAAAGATTCCACCTGCAATGTGGGAGACTTGGGTTGGGAAGATCCCCTGGAGGAGGGCATGGCAACCCACTCTAGCATTCTTGTCTGGAGAATCCCCATGGACAGAGGAGCCTGGTGGGCTACAGTCCATGGGGTTGCAAAGAGTCGGACATGACAGAGACTTGGCATACAATGCATTCTCTGTTTCAATGAGTTTGCTTTTTATAGATTCCACATATGAGTGAGATCATAATTTACTTGTGTTTCTTTTTTTTTTTTCTACTTGTGTTTCTTGATTGGACTCATTTCATTGAGCAAAATACCCTCTCAAAGCCTGTCCATGTTATTGCAAATATCATGATTTCCTTCATTTTCATGGCTGAATAGTATTCAATTGTGTGCATATATACCACTTTTTTTTTTAATTGATTCATCTGTCAATGCACACTAATGTTGTTTTTATGTCCTGGCTATTATAAATAATGTTGCAATAAAAATGAGGGTGCAGATATCTCTTTGGGATATTGATTTTATTTTCTTCAGATATATACACAGAAGGAAAACTGCTGGATCGTGTAGTAGTTCTATTTCTAATTTTTTGAGGAATCTCCAGAGTGTTTTGCTTAGTGGCTGTACCAGTTTACATTCCAACCAATAATGCACAAAGGTTCCCCTTTCTCCTTATCCTCACCAGCAGTCATTACCTGTTGTCTCCTTGATGATAGCCATTCTACCAGCTGTGAGATGATAGCTTACTGTGGTTTTGACTTGCTTTTTCCTAATGATTAGTGATATTGAATACCTTTTCACACAGCTGTTGGCCACTGGAATATCTTCTTTGGAAAAATGTCTATTTTTCAGGTGTTTTATCCATTTTGGATTATTTGGTTTTTGCTATTGAGTTGTATGAGTTATATATTTTGGATATTAACTCCTTATCAGACGTATGGTTTGCAAAACTCTTTTCCTCACTTTTGAGGTTGCCTTTTCATTTTGTTTAAAATTTATTTTGCTTTGCAGAAGCTTTTTAGTTTGATATTGTTTCATGTGTTTACTTTTGCTTTTGGTGTCTGTCAAATCCAAAACAAGCCTCGGCAGGACCCGTATCAAAGAGATTTTCCCTATGTTTGCTTCTAGGAGTTCTGAAAATATTTTTATAGATAAGTTAATTCTATTTATTGTTATAGATGAACTAGGTATGTCTGTATTTTCTTAACTACCAAGACCAATGTTTTCTTCTATATGTTTTCTATTTCTTTAATGCCCTTCATCCTGTTAGTGTTTAAAGTTTAAATATTAGTGTGATAGTTTCTCACATAAACTATGACAATAGTTTAACCAAAGTCAAATATTTTAATGCCAGTATCACATTCATGATTTTGATTAATGTTGAAATTAAAATCTATGATTCAGGTCAACATTCTAGTTACAGATCTAGGGAAAGATATTTCAAAAATGACTTACCTTATAATTAAATCTTCTCTTTATTCTACATTGAATGGTTGTGGTATCTGTTTCATCTTTTTTTTTTTTTTCTGTTTCATCTTTTAAGGGAGGTCAGCTACCACTGCCATAAGAGCCTCACTTTTGTGATAATATGTGCGTCAAACTATAAATTTGGACATTGCTTCAAACTATATATTTGGACATGGGGTATACTTGCTCAAATTATGAATCATCTAATACTAAGAGAAGTATAAACAGAAAGCCTACTCTAAAAATTTTATGAAAAAAAAGTTGATATTTGAATTCCATATTTTCTAATACCTCTTTTCTTTTCTCTCTACTTCTAAAAACACTAATCTCCTCTTCTGAACTCACTCTTCCCAATCATTATGCTATTCCCAGGTTTCTCACAATACCCCACCATGATGATCCATTTGACTTTTTATTAAAACTTACTATTCCCTTATTCCAATCCGAATCCTCCCACTTAAGTAAAATTGGGTGTTTGGGAATCAACATCTTACTTCTAGCAAATAATGCATTTTCCTTTTCTAACAAAATTTACAGGATTGGGTTAACCTAAAGAACTCATTTCTTTGAAATGTATTATTTTCTTTAGAAATTATTTATTCACTTTTTAAAATAATGTATGCACAGGTGCTTCAGGAAATACTGAACACTACAAAAAAAGCAAGAAAAAGATGACAGAAATTTCAGGCAGGTATGTTAGGAGAGATATAAAAATAACAGGATTTTTGGCATCCCTGATTGTTTTATTCCAATCAAATGGATTTTAGAATAAATTGAAATGCTATCAACAGGTTCATTCATCCAGAAATGTCTATTAGGGCTCCAATTCATGCTATGCATTGTGATAAATATGGAGAGCATAATGGTATATGACACAATCCCTGTTAGGCACAGAACACAGCAAATATAGATTGGTAAGTTTTAGAGGCAAGAGGGCACAGTGCATTATTATAAAACTGCATGGATGGGGCAGTGAAGTCAGGAAACAGTAATTGCAAAACTTCAGAACTGTGAGAAAACAGAAATGTGTAAATAATGAACACACAGTCATAGGGTAGAGTGGAAATGGAAATTTCAAGAGAGCTGAGGTTGGAAAAGTGAAAGAAAATATAACTTGTATGTCCTCCCAAGGAATTCAATTTTCATCCTTAAGACAGTGCAGAGTTACTGATAGATAAAGCCTGTGACTGTGTGGATCACAATAAACTGGAAACTACTGAAAGAGATGGGAATACCAGACCACCTGACCTGCATCTTGAGAAACCTGTATGTAGGCCAGGAAGCAACACTTAGAATTGGACATGGAACAACAGACTGGTTCCAAATAGGAAAAGGAGTACATCAAGGCTGATATTATCACCCTGACTATTTAACTTATATGCAGAGTACATCATGAAAGATGCAGGGTTGTGCTGGAGGAAGCACAAGCTGGAATCAAGATTGCTGGGAGAAATAACAATAACCTCAGATATGCAGATGACACCACCATTATGGCAGAAAGTGAAGAGGAACTAAAGAGCCTCTTGATGAAAGTGAAAGAAGGGAGTGAAATAGTTGGTTTAAAGCTCAACATTCAGAAAACTAAGATCATGGCACCCGGTCTCATCACTTCATGGAAAAAAGATGGGGAAACAGTGGCTGACTTTATTTTTCTGGGCTCCAAAATCACTGCAGATGGTGATTGCAGCCATGAAATTAAAAGACGCTTACTCCTTGGAAGGAAAGTTATGACCAACCTAGACAGCATGTTAAAAAGCAGAAACATCACTTTGCCAACAAAGGTCCATCTAGTCAAGGCTATGGTTTTTCCAGTGGTCATGTATGGATGTGAGATTTGGACTATAAAGAAAGCTGAGTGCCGAAGAATTGATGCTTTTGAACTGTGGTGTTGGAGAAGACTCTTGAGAGTCCCTTGGACTGCAAGGAGATCCAACCAGTCCATCCTAAAGATCAGTCTTGGGTGTTCATTGGAAGGACTGATGTTGAACCTGAAACTACAAAACTTCGGCCACCTGATGTGAAGAGCTGACTCATTTGAAAAGACCCTGATGCTGTGAAAGATTGAGGACAGGAGGAGAAGGGGATGACAGAGCATGAGATGGCTGGATGGCATCACCAACTCAATGGACATGGGTTTGGGTGGAATCCGGGAGTTGGTGATGGACAGGGAGGCCTGGCGTGCTGCAGTTCATGGGGTCGCAAAGAGTCAGACACAACTGAGCGACTGAACTGAACTGAACTGACAAGGAAGTCAGTGACATGATTTTCTACAAAGGGACCAAAACAGGGAAGAAAAATTGAGGAATGACACTTAACTGCCTTATCTTACTTCAGGTTTGTTACTACACAAACTTGAAGATTGTTTTTATTTTAAAATGTTTATCTCTTAATGGTTAGTTCAAAAGGTAATAGAATTTCAAAATGGTCCTTTAATTTTGTTCTTAGCAGAAGGTAATATAACTTCAACCCAAAAACTGTCCTTAATCAGACATCTTTCACTGTAACTCTGGCACTTATTTCCACTTCCTCTTTTCCAAACGATTTATATCATCTTAAGATGCAGTTTTTTTCGTACTGTCCATGGGGTTCTCAAGTCAAGAATACTAATGTGGTTTGACATTCCCTTCTCCAGTGGACCAAGTGTTGTCAGAACCCTCCACCATGACCTGTCCATCTTGGGTGGCCCTAGATGGCATGGCTCATAGTTTATTGACTATTCCAAAGGCTTAGACTGTGTTGATCACAATAAACTGTGCAAAATTCTTCAAGAGATGGTAATACCAGACCACTTTACCTGCCTCCTGAGAAATATGTCTGCAGGTCAAGATGCAGCAGTTAGAACCAGGCATGGAACGATGGACTGGTTCCAAATTGGAAAGGAGTACCTCAAGGCTGTATATTGTCAACCTGCTTATTTAACTTATATGCAGAGTACATCATGAGAAATGCTGGGCTGGAGGAATCACAAGCTGGAATCAAGGTTACCAAGAGAACTATCAATAACCTCAGACATGTAGATGACACCACCTTTATGGCAGAAAGCAAAGAAAAACTGAAGAACCTCTTGATGAAAGTGAATGAGGAGAGTGAAAAGCTGGCTTGAAATTCAGTATTCAAAAAAACTAAGATCTTGGCATCCAGTCCCATCACTTCATGGAAAAAAGATGGGGAAACAGTGGAAACTGGCAGACTTTATTTTCTTGGGATCCAAAATCACTGCAAATGGTGACTGCAGTCATGAAATTAAAAGATGCTTGCTCCTTGGAAGAAAAGCTATAGCCAACCTAGATAGCATATTAAAAAGCAGAGGCATTACTTAGCTGAAAAATTTCATCTAGTCAAAGCCATGCTTTTTCCAGTAGTCATGTATGGATGTGAGAGTTGGACTATGAAGAAAGCTGAACACTGAAGAATTGATGCTTTTGAACTGTGGTGTTGGATAAAGACTCTTGAGCGTCCCTTGAACTGAAAGATCAAACCAGTCAATCCTACAGGAAATCAGTCCTGAATATTCATTGGAAGGACTGATGCTGAAGCTGAAGTTGGCTAACACTTTGCCCACCTGATGCGAAGAACTGACTCATTGGAAAAGACCCCGATGCTGGGAAAGATTGAAGGTGGGAGGAGGAGGGGATGACAGAGGATGAGATGGTTGGATGGCATCATCGACTCAAGGGGCGTGAGTTTGAGCAATCTCTGGGAGTTGGTGACGGACAGGGAAGCCTGGCATGCTGTAGCCCATGGGGTCACAAAGAGTCAGACACAACTAAGTGACTGAACTGAACTGAAAATGCAGTTTATAAGCATTTTTGTTGCCTCCACAATAATTGATTTTATTTGCTATCTACTGGCACCTTGAGTATTTCTGGTCTGTGAGAGTAGTTGGCAACTACTCAGTCTTTTATGTCAGATTCAGTTTTGACTCACCAACCTTGGTTTGCAGGAATAGAAACAAAACAAACAAGTGAAAGTCAGTGGATCCAGCAATGTTTTTCTTTTTCAAACACTGTGACTTTATCAAGCCCCTTGGCCTTTACAGATCTTAGTTATATTAATTCCTTAATAAGCAAAACAAGGGGATCAGTCTAGGTCAGTTCCAATCTTGTAACTTGGAACTTTAGGACTCCCAGGGATGCCCCAAGTGTCTCTTAAATGATATGACTATGAAATTAGATCTCTGTTTTTACCTTTTTCTGCAAACTGAGCAGCTATTCTTTTATCTGTTGTATAGATTAGATCTGGGTTCCAAAATCATTGCAGTTGGTGACTGCAAAAATCAAATTAAAAGATGCTTGCTCCTTGGAAGCAATCTTAGACTATGACAATCTTAGCACATTAAACAGCAGAGACATCACTTTACCGAAAAAGTTCTGTGTAGTCAAACCTACAATTTTTCCAGTAGTCATAAACAGATGTGAGAGTTGGGCCATAAAGAAGGCTGAGTGTCAATGAACTGATGCTTTCAAATTCTGGTGCTGGAAAAGACACTTGAGGGTCACTTGGATTGCAAGGAGAGATCATATGAATCAATCCTAAAGGAATTCAACCTTGATTATTCATTGAAAGATTGTTGCTGAAGCTGAAGCTCCAATACTTTGGCCACCTGATGCAAAGAACAGACTCACTGGAAGACACCCTGATGCTGGGAAAGATTAAAGGTAGAAGGGGGCGGCAGAGAAAAAGATGATTAGATAGCATCACCAACTCAGTGGGCATGAATTTGAGCAAAATCTGCAAGACAGTAGAGTATAGAGGAGCCTGGCATACTGCAGTCCATGAGGTCGCAAGAGTCGGACATGACTTAGTGACTGAACAACAACAACAATATGTTAGGCATTTGTATATGACTTCATTTAAAGAACAGTTCAATCAACTAAAAAGAATTTGAAAATAACTATCTATATAACTCCCTAAGGTCCATTTTCAGTTGTCACATTTTATCCTATCTCTTCTTGTTTTTTTATTTCCCAGACATACTTCACAGTTCCTGTATGTTGGCAGTATATATTAAAATGTTTTGTCAGAGATACAGCAAATGATACAGAAAATGCCTCTTAAGAAAAGAATGGACAAACACACTAATTGGTTTGTTAACCCCATCTCTAGTATTGATAGATAGATAACCATTCAGTTCCAGTCACTCTTCAGGACAATGGAGACAGAAAGTTCCAAACTCAGGCAATTACTTACATTCTTGGAATAATCAGTCAACTAAATCACTGCATTAAGCATCAACTATTGGGTTGGACACCTAATGCATTGCATGTATTTTTAAAATCTTAACTATGTCAAGACCTACAGGAGCCTATTTTTTTTCCTTGAAGATTTTACAGCCTATTAAGAGGAAAACATGTCAATAGATTATTGCAGTAAAAACTGGTAAGTACTATTATAGAATTATCACAAAAGTGCTATCAGCATCCAGAAAAAAGGAATTTCTGACTCTGGCTAAAGTAGTAAAAATTCATAAATAAATCTATAAACTGAGTTATGAAGAATGAAAGAGACTGTGTTGCATGGAGCAAATCTCTAAGCATGATGGCAGCAGGACAGCACACATGCAGCAGGCAGAGAGGGAAGAAAACCTGGGGAGTGCGAGGTAACTTAGGAGTTTGACGTGGCTGGACCACTCAGTACACTGGTGGTTGAACATCAGGAAAAAGGGCTGCAGAGTTATTTTCCTTCAAATTAGAAATGTTCCTTTATGCTATCATAAAACTTTACAGCTTCATAATTTAGGGAATGGAGACTCAACAAAGACTTTTAAGGGGCAATTTGGCAGGATAGATTTGTCTTCTAAAAAAAAGATAACATGGATGAGGACTATGAAAGATGGGCTGGAATAAAGAGGATGCAATGAGAAGAACAAGAAAAAAGAGTTGCTGCAGCAGGTCAGAGAGAAGGTGAAGAAGGCCTGAGAGATAAGGAGAGCAACCAGACTGGAGAGAATACCTCAGGATGAGTTAAAAGGAGTTGGTGACTGGAAATAATGTACTAATAGAATTCTAGCATAGGAAAACATGAAAGCTATTCTCTGTTCTATTCCATTAAAGATGAAAAAGCATTCCTTATAAACTCTATTTTTCACAAAACATGACTAGCAACTGTTATCTCTCTCAAATAAATATATAGCCAGTCCATTTGTGGAGACTAATGGATAACTTAATTAAGGCCTGACAAGATTCCCTAGGATAAGAGATAAAGGGCAATTCCTATTTAACAGTCCCCTGTAGATGAATGACATAGGCATTATTAATAATTTTTTAAGGCATTCCCCATCCTAATGAAGAATTAACACAGGAGCTCACCTTATCACTTGGAACATCTTGCCAGATAGTACAATCTGGAGTCTATTTTTGCTTAGTCAAAAAGCCTGACAGTTAGCCATGGCAGGCTATTAATCTTTGTGCTGACTTCAAGTACAATATCAGGGTTGTAATTTGGCTTGGGGTTTGTCACAACGGATTGTTTTCTGAGATAGCAGATGGTTTGGAAACCATCTGCCATGACAGACCAAACTGACTAGAATTTCAATTGTCTGTTCCAGGAGTGATGATGAGAAAGGCGCATGCAGGAAATAAACTCTCCTGGTTTAACTGAAAATGACAACGTGTTTGTGGTCAGAGCACTGACAGGTTACAAGAAGGAAGGGAAAATGAGAGGCAAGTGGGAAGTTCCTAATTAACTCCAATCTACTTCAAGTAAATTTCCCTAACTCAATGTTATTGCACAGATGAGCAAAGTCGATTTATGCAATTCAAGGCTTGATTTTATAATTTTGCTCTTGAAGAAGGAGATAATCAAACAACAGAAGGAGTATAATAACTAGAGACCTGGATTATGGTGATTCAGAGTGAGGTATCAGGTAATTGAATCTAGGCAGTTTATTCAGAGCAGGATGCAAATAAGTAATTTGGACATCTTAAATGAACTCTGCCAAGTTAAAAGCCTCATGAAAATTTTGTAAACATGCCATGTGCTTTAATGCAATCTGAGAGTAGAAGGTAGTTTACAGTGATTTTGGACTTCTATTTGGCCATTATTATTATTATGGCTGTTAAAATGTTTCCCATGACATCCTTCCTATGTAAATGAATATGTCCCAGGGACACTCTAGTAAATGAGATGAATTAATGTAAAATACTAAATAATTCATGTGCTTGGAAGCCACTGAGACATTGCTCATATTTTTATAGAAACCAAACCACCTTGTGATGCATAAAAAAAGTGTCTGCATATGAAAATATCTCAAGTATTAAGTATAAAGCTGTGCTCAATCTGAAAAAAAGAAGGAAACATATTAGAAGACTATAATAGGAACCACTTTATACTAGTAAAGATAACTATAGGGTTTTGATTTGATGTTTTGTTTCATTTTTTGGAGCTCATTTCACTACCTTTGCCATCATTTCTATGGCTCTGAATTAAACTGCAGTGACATGAACAGAGGAGGAGGGCAAGTGAGATATGGAAGGGAGACTGGGACTAAAGAGGTAACACTGAGGAGCAGAAGGCAGTATGAGATGAATAGAGGCTGGGATATTTATGTTCCTGCCCCTGTCAAGGTCTGATTTTAGGCTTGTTATATAAAATTCTCAAGGTCACTGGTTTCTTATCTATAAAATACAATAATAGTATCAGTCTTAAAGCTCACAGTGAAGTGAAAGTCTCTCAGGCATGTCCAACTCTTTGCGACCCCATGAACTATACATACAGTCCATGGAATTCTCCAGAATACTGGAGTAGGTACCATTTCCCTTCTCCAGGGGATCTTCCCAACCCAGGGATTGAACCCAGGTCTCCCGCATTGCAGGTGGATTCTTTACCAGCTGAGCCACAACGGAAGCCCTTAGCTTATAGGGCTATTACAAAAATTAAATGAGATAATATTAATATGCAGATTGAAGGGCATGATACAGAGAAGGCACACAAAATTTTGAACCTACCTGACCAATCTGCTGCAGGGAAGGACCTTGTACTGCCAACTTTTTCTAGAAAGGAATTTCTAGATGTCCCTTCAATAATAACAGGTAGACATAAACTGGGATGGTGAGCAAATTTGGAAGGCCATCTTTTTGGTCTTAAAGTTTAACCCTATCACTTAACAGTAGTTAAGTTCACTAGTTATTTAGACTCAATTTCCTCATCTATATAATAAGGATAATGTTTGCATTTACTTTATTGAAGGTTTTCAAGAATTAAGTGAAATGATCTGCATTAAGCACTTAGTACAGGTATAAGCACGTGGCAATGACTCAGAATGTTACCTCTGAGTATTCCATTGATTAGCTCCACAGAACAAGAGCCATAAAAATTTTTATCTGTGATAAAGGACAAGCATAATGATTTTCCTCACCAGCATAGCACTGTGCTGTGAAAATGCAATAAACTTGGAATTTTCAGCACAAATGTTGCTTAATTCTGGTTTTTTCCAAGTAACTCTTGCCCTTTAAGCAAATAATTCTGAGCCATTTCTGTTGCTATTTCAGGGGAAAAAACTAAAAGATATTAGTAGCTCCACTTCTAATACTTGAAAACACTGGAGATTAAAAGTGATCAAGAACTCAAAGATAATCAGCTCTTGAAATAAGGAAACTGTACTAGGTGAGTTTATCTGTGCAGATTCTCTCCTATGGGGACAATCCCAGTGCATGCTGTGTGGGATGGCTGAAAGTCAAACACAGACCATACTCTTAGTGGCTTGACTAGTCAGAGAACAGAATCTACAACTACCAGAGTAGCTAGAAAATGAGGGAAGGAATGAAGAAGGGCCCACAATACTGTATAAATCCTGTCCCCGTTCTGAGCTAACCCTTGTACTACAAATACACAAGGGAAACATCAAGGAACCTGACTGAAGGTTGAGGGAAATAAACTGAGGTTTCAACCATTATTATAATGCGGGTTGCAAAATTCAGAGATTGGCTGCAGACAAAGTTAAATGCTTGCTAAAATTAAGTTAAAGAAAAAATGGTTTAAATTAATGAAAAGATGGGAAATCTCAGCTGATAAATAAAAACTATTTTAAATGAATAAATTGAAATTCTAGAACTAAAGAGTACAATATCTGAAATGAAAATATCAGTTAACTTGAAGACATATAAAAAGAATTAACCAATCTAAAAATCAGAGGTAAGAAATTAAGAGCAAAACCTCACTGACTGCGACAAAATAAGCTGATAAACATTAGTAACTGAAGTTGTATAAGGAATAAAAGGGAGATAAAAGAGCAGAAAAAATCTTAAAAAAAATAATAAGCAAAAGTGTGCCCAATCTGATAATAAAATCTACCTAAAAATTTTAGAAAACCCTAAGCAAATTAAAAACAAAATGGGAATTATCCATGTGATGATTAATTTTGTGTCAACCTCACTGTATCATAGGGTGCCCAGATTAAACATTGCTTGTAGGGAAGTCTGTGAGGGTGTTTTTAGATGAGATTAGCATTTGTATTGGTAAACTCAGAAAGTCAGCTGCCCCCCTCAGAGTGCTGGGCATCATCTAGCTCATTGAGGGCCTGAACAGAACAAAAAGCAAAGGAAGAAGGAACTCAGATGATTTCACTGTGAATTCTATAGTACATTTCAAAAACAATGCCAATCTTACTAGAATTAGAAACAGAAAAGAAATAGAAATAGAAAAGAACACTTCAAGAAATAGAAAAGAATACTTCCGACTTCTTTAAGCAGGCCAGGAAACAATGACACAAAATTGACAAAGACATTATTACTAAGACCTAAAATTAATGATGAATATCATTTACCATAGTTGCAAAAATTGTTAATGAAGTATTACCAAGTGTAATTTAGCAATATATAAAAAGGTATATATATCATGACCAAATGGTTTCTATATCAGGAAAGTAAAGATTAAACACTCAAATCAATCAAGCTATAGAGTAATTTCTGTATATTAACTGAATAAAAAAAAGCAAAGCATAGTAAACTCACAGAGATGTAGAAAGATACAGAAGAAGCATTTGCCGAAATTCAACACCCATCCATTTTAAAAACTCTCACTTAACTATGAATAAGAGGCAACTTCTTTAATCCAGGAAACAACATTTACGAAAAACAAACAATTGTCCTATATACCACATGGTCAAAAACTAAAAACTTCTCCTCTAAGATTAGGAAAAAGAAGATACTGCGTTCAGTGCTTCAATTAAAAATTTTACTAATGGATATAACCATAGTGGCAAAGCAACTAAAAGGGATGAAAACTGAAAAAGAAGTAAAGCTTGTTTATTTTTTAATTGTTTGCATTTGAAATCTTAAAAAATCCACAAAACAATGACTAGAACTAAAAAGTGAATTTAGCAAGGTCACAAAATACAAAATTGAGACAAAATTCAATTACACTTCTACATCCTAATAGAAACAATGGGAAAGAGAAAATTTTTTTTATTTGTATATTTTGTTACAATAAATAAAACTCCCCACATTTCAGCAAAAACTAAAATGAGAAAAAAAAACAATAAAATATTGCAAGGTTGCTACATTAAAAACTACGAAGTAAATGCTAAGAGAAACACTTTGGCCACCTAATGCAAAGACCTGACTCATTGGAAAAGACCTGAGTGTTGGGAAAGATCAAAGGCACAAGAAGAAGGGGGAGGCAGAGGATGAGATGTTTAGATAGCATCACGGACTCAACGGACTTGAACTTGAGCTTGGACTTGAAACTCTAGGAGATCGTGAAGGATAGGGAAGCCTGGCATGCTGCAGTCCTCGGGGTTGCAAAGAGTCGGACATAACAACTGAACAACAACAAAATAAATAAACAGAGACATGCCACGTTCAGAGTAGAAGGATCAATACTGTTGTCAGTTTTCCTAAATAGCAGCAGCTTTCAAACTTTTTTGTTACAGAACTCTAAAATAGCCTTACAATTATTGAGGCTATCGAAGAACTTTATTTTTTGTAAGTTACATCCATACCAAAACTGAGAAACATTAAAATTCTAATAATTTATTTTAAAATAGCAATCCATTACATCATATTAGCATGTCTATAAAAATAAATACATTCTCCAAAACAAACAAAAAATAATTATGAGTGACACTATTTTACATCCCTTGCAGATCTATCTGGTTTAATAAAAGCAGTTTCTGGTATATCTAAGACAGCAGCTTTTACACTTAGGTGAGTGTGATATTATTTTGTTGAAATATATGAAAAAATGCTGGTCATATGCAAATATGTAGTTGGATAAAGGAGGAATATTGAAATGCCTTTTTTCAGACAACTGTGGATATTCTTCTTTGGGACCATACAAAATTGCCAAGGAAATTGAAGAAGCAATCACAGTACATTATAACAATGGCTATGGTTACAGGAAATCCTGGCCCTACAGAAGTACATAGAGAGAGCCACTAACTAGGATGTGGATATCAGAGAAGACTTTCTGCAAGAAATGATGGGTAAGCTGAGGGTTAAAGAAACGTGAGTTAACGAGGGTTAAAGAAAGTGTGTTCTGGGAAGGGTAAGTAGTCAAGGAAGGACATGCTAAGTTCACTAAATCAGAAAAGACTCATCATGACTTTAGTTTTGTGGTTACAGTGAATGCTGAGAAGGGACAGAGGAATGTTAGAAGGAAGGCCAAAGATGAAATGGAAGAGGTAATCAAGATCTTGAATATGAAGGCTGTTTCTAAGTCAGGCTAATAACTTTGGACTTCTCTGTAGAGAGTGAGAATTTACTGAGGGATTTAAGTGGAAGAATGACAGCTCATGAAAGTTAAAAGTTTACAGAGATCGATTGGTCAGTTGCATGAGATACAGTTCAGTTCAGTTCAGTTGCTCAGTCATATCCGATTCTTTGCGACCACATGGACGGTAGCACGCCAGGCTTCCCTGTCCATCACCAACTCCCAGAGTTTACTCAAACTCATGTCCATCGAGTCAGTGATGCCATCCAACCATCTCATCCTCTGTCTTCTGCTTATTCTCCTGCCTTCAACCTTTCCCAGCATCAGGGTCTTTTCCAATGAGTCAGTTCTTCGCATCAGGTGGCCAAAGTATTGGAGTTTCAGCTTCAGCATCTGTCCTTTCAATGAATATTCAGGACTGATTTCCTTTAGGATGGACTGGTTGGATCTCCTTGCAGTCCAAGGGACTCTCTAGAGTTTTCTCCAACACCACAGTTCAAAGTATCAATTTTTCGGTGCTCAGCTTTCTTTATAGTCCAACTCTCACATCCATACATGACTACTGGAGAAAGCATGGCTTTGACTAGATGGGCTTTTTTGGCAAAGTAATGTCTCTGCTTTTTAATATGCTATCGAGGTTGGTCATAGCTTTTCTTACAAGGAGCAAGCGCCTTTTAATTTCATGGTTGCAATCACTATCTGCAGTGATTTTGGAGTCCAAGAAAATAAAGTCTATCACTGTTTCCACTGTTTTCCCATCTATTTGCCATGAAGTGATGGAACCTGATGCATGATCTTAGTTTTCTGAATGCTGAGCTTTAAGCCAACTTTTTCACTCTCCTCTTCCACTTTCATCAAGAGGCTCTTTAGTTCTTCTTCGTTTTCCGCCATAAGGGTGGGGTCATCTGCATATCTGAGGTTATGCATATCTGAGGCATATCTGAGTAGATAGGACCAATAATAAAGTCTTGAATGCATACACCGATTTCTGACTACATCAATATCATTTGTGACCTAATAGAAAAAAAAATGGAAGATGATGAAAGTACATTACAGTGAGCTAGGGAATGAACAGGAAGTGAAGATGGTGAGAGCAAGCCCAGCTTTTAATAAGCTTATCAGGGAGCAAAATGGGCAGTAATTAGAGGTGACAAAAGCCGGAAGAGACTAAGGGTCAGAGGCCAGTAAACTGACAAATGTCAAAGCTATGGATCTGGAAAAGAACACAAGACGCAACTTGCTTGCAGAGGTATGTCGGATCTGTTTTGATAAAGGTAAAGTTTTTTTTGCAATTTCTGCATTATTTTTTAAATCACTTCCCTTACTATGTTTTAAACAGTTATGAAATAGGTCATGATAATTCCTATTTTTGTTTAGTGATCATTTACCTTTCAGAACATGAAAAAACAGATCATGGTTCAAATACAAAATAAATCATTTAAAAAATACAAATCAATGGTGTCTGAAATAATGAGCTTATAGTTTATGCCAAAATTGGGCAGTATTATTAATTATCAATTCATTTGAAGGATGAGGTCTAATCCTCATTGCATGACATATATCACCTATTTGTTTACATCTTCAGCTAATGGGTCTTGGGCTTCTTATTCCTGGGGATTTGTAATACATAAACTCAGCTGGTTACAAGTTTCAGAGTAATGGATTTCAGTATAGTTTAAGTGGATAAAAAACACTTGGAACCAGTTTATCAAATAGGATTAAGAGGTCTTTAAAACCATTACCCTGCCTGAAACTGACGTAAAATTTGATCCATAATCTGTTTCACAATTTGAAGCTGTTGAAAAGACTTTTTGTCACTGACAAATCTTCCTGCTAAAACAGTTAAGTGAGGAAGTTAAGCTTACTGGCTGAATGATTCTTGCTAATCATATATAGTTGATGAAGTCCACTTGGGTTTATCTGTGGGTAACTCAGGGTCTTGAGGTTGACAATAGTTTATAATAGTCATTTTTCTTCTGTACTTCTCTAGTGTGAACAGGTGTGTGTGTGTGTGTGTGTGTGTGTTAGTCATTCAGCCGTGTTCGGCTCTTTGGGACCCCATGGACTATAGTCTGCCAGGCTCTTGTGTCCATGGAATTCTCCAGGCAACTAGGTTGCTATTTCCTTCTCCAGGGGATCATCTCAACCCAGGGATCAAACTTAGGTCTCCTGCCTTGCAGGCAGGTTCTTTACCACTGAGCCACAGTGTGAACAGATAGATTTATTTTATTTCAGAAATCTTGAAGCTATAATAACTGAAGGAATTGCCATAGAAACAAGATAGGACCATCAGTACATCAGGGGTGAGCAAAATATTTCAAAACATGTAAGTACTGGTGAAAACAGCCCAAGGCTCATAAAAATTCTTTTATGTTTTCATCCAGGTGTTTGTATTAGTATATGATTAGTATATGATTTTAAAAAGGGAACAATTGAGTTGTATTCCAGTGTTAGACAGTAGAGGATTACTTTGATATGTATATGATTTTCTTTGCCAATGTGAACAGTAGCACAAGTACAATCTCAATCTACAGTAAACCAAAGCAGTGATGGCTTATTTGTATAACACATTCTTCATTGGGGTCATTTGTTCTTAGCAACAAATGATTGTATGAGCTGATACTGAATGTACTTTAAAAAGTGAATATTAGCATATAAAAAAAACAGCAGGAACTACATAATTTTTCAAGATCTGATGAACGGGATCATGGTATTCTTGGGTCAATGCTAGTAACACATTGTATTTGGTAGGTATTTAGTATGGGTGCTGGTTGCACTTGTAATTATATATTTCAGAGAATTTGTTTTTAAAAGTTTGATTTGCTGATGAAACTCATTACTCGCTGCCATGAGATGGCTCCCACTTAACAAGGGCCAGAAATGGGAGAAAAAAATCTTCATGTAATTATTATACTAACTATAGAATTTTTAATATTAGTTCAATATCTAAAATGCTCAAGTAACAATGATGGAAATACCTGTCTTGTGAAAAGATTTACTTTCCCTGAGAAGATTAACTTCCCAGGCTACCATGTTGGAGGAGATAACCATTATATTCTAATCTCTATTTCTTTCATGTAAGCTAATTCTTGTGTCAAAGAGTACAAAAGACCTTAAGCCCCCTTTTCAGATGTTTATCATCCTGTCTCACACCCTTACCCAAATTCTGGAAACTTCAATTTAGTGGGCAATACATGTCTCCCCATTTGAAAGCACTCTCAATTCAGTGCAGTTCAGTTGCTCAGTCATGTCCTACTCTGCAACCCCATGGACTGCAGTACGCCAGGCTTCCCTGTCCATCACCAACTCCCAGAGTTTACTCAAATTCATGTCCAACGAGTCAGTGATGCCATCCAACCATCTCATCCTCTGTCGTCCCCTTCTCTTCTCACCTTTAACCTTTCCCAGCATCAGGGTCTTTTCCAATGAGACAGTGCTTCACATCAGGTGGCCAAAATATTGGAGTTTCAGCTTCAACATCACTCCTTCCAATGAATATTCCGGACTGATTTCCTTTAGGATGGACTGGCTGGATCTCCTTGCAGTCCAAGGGACTCTCTAGAATCTTCACCAACATCACAGTTTAAAAGCATCAATTCTTCAGCACTCTGCTTTCTTTATACTCCAACTCTCACATCCATAAATGACTACTGGAAAAACCATGGCTTTGACTAGATGCAGCTTTGTTGGCAAAGTAATGTCTCTTCTTTTTAATATGCTGTCTAGGTTGGTCATAACTTTGCTTCCAAGGAGTAAGCATCTTTTAATTTCATGGTTGCAGTAACCATCTGCAGTGATTTTGGAGCCCAAAACAGTAACGTCTGTCACTGTTTCCACTGTTCCCCATCTATTTGCCATGAATTGATGGGACCAGATGCCATGATCTGAGTTTTCTGAAAGTTGAGCTTTAAGCCAACTTTTTCACTCTCCCCTTTCATCAAGAGACTCTTTAGTTCTTCTTCATTTTCTGCCATAAGGGTGGTGTCATCTGCATATCTGAGGTTATTGATACTTCTCCCAGCAATCTTGGTTCCAGCGTGTGCTTCCTCCAGCCCAGCATTTCTTATGATGTACCCTGCATCTAAGTTAAATAGGTAGGGTGACAATATACAGCCTTGACATACTCCTTTTCCTATTTGGAACCAGTCTGTTGTTCCATGTCCAGTTCTAACTGTTGCTTCCTGACCTGCATGCAGATTTCTCAAGAGGCAGGTCAGGTGGTATGTTGTTCCCATCTAAGAATTTTCCACATTTGTGGTGATCAACACAGTAAATAGAGGGTAAGCATTCTATTCCCTAGGAAATAATAAGATTTTCATAACTGCAATCAGGAATACTGTTGTCTCAATATGACCAGACCCAAATGCACAACCTCACAGTAACTTTGGAGCATAAGTCAGCATTTCTCTTCATTCTTCAAAATAAAGTAGTTTCTGTTTTCTCATTGTTAGTGTATAGGAATGCAAGGGATTTCTGTGTGTTGATTTTATATCCTGCAACTTTACTATATTCATTGATTAGCTCTAGTAATTTTCTGGTAGAGTCTTTAGGGTTTTCTGTGTAGAGGATCATGTCATCTGCAAACAGTGAGAGTTTCACTTCTTCTTTTCCTATCTGGATTCCTTTTATTTCTTTTTCTGCTCTGATTGCTGTGGCCAAAACTTCCAAAACTATGTTGAATAGTAGTGGTGAGAGTGGGCACCCTTGTCTTGTTCCTGATTTTAGGGGAAATACTTTCAATTTTTCACCATTGAGGATAATGTTTGCTATGGGTTTGTCATATATAGCTTTTATTATGTTGATGTATTTTCCTTTACACTAACAATGAGAAAACAGAAAGAGAAATTAAGGAAACAATAAAACACTTAGGAGTATATCTACCTAAAGAAACAAGAAGACCTACACATAGAAAACTATAAAAGACTGATGAAAGAAATCAAAGAGGACACAAATAGATGGAGAAACATACCGTGGTCATGAATTGGAAGTATCAATATTGTGAAAATGAGTATATTACCAAAAGCAATCTATAAATTCGATGCAATCCCCATCAAGTTACCAACAGTATTCTTCACAGACCTAGAACAAATAATTTCACAATTTGTATGGAAGTACAAAAAACCTCAAATAACCAAAGCAATCTTGAGAAAGAAGAATGGAACTGGAGGAATCAACCTGCCTGACTTCAGGCTCTACTACAAAGCTACAGTCATCAAAACAGTATGGTACTGGCACAAAGACAGAAATATTGATTAATGGAACAGAAAGAAAGCCCAGAGATAAATCCACGAACCTATGGACACATTATCTTCGACAAAGGAGGCAAGGATATACAATGGAAAAAAGACAATCTCTTTAACAAGTGGTGCTGGGAAAATTGGTCAACCACTTGTAAAAGAATGAAACTAGAACACTTTCTAACACCATACACAAAGATAAACTCAAAATGGATTAAAGATCTAAGTGTAAGACCAGAAACTATAAAACTCCTAGAGGAGAACATAGGCAAAACACTCTCTGACATAAATCACAGCAAGATCCCCTATGACCCACCTCCCAGAATATTGGAAATAAAAGCAAAAATAAACAAATGGGACCTAATGAAACTTAAAAGCTTTAGCACAAACTATAAGCAAGGAAACTATAAGCAAGGTGAAAAGACAGCCTTCAGAATGGGAGAAAATAATAGCAAATGAAGAAACAGACAAAGGATTAATCTCAAAAATATACAAGCAACTCCTGCAGCTCAATTCCAGAAAAATAAATGACCCAATCAAAAAATGGGCCAAAGAACTAAACAGACATTTCTCCAAAGAAGACATACAGATGACTAACAAACACATGAAAAGATGCTCAACATCACTCATCATCAGAGAAATGAAAATCAAAACCTCAATGAGGTACCATTACATGCCAGTCAGAATGGCTGCTATTCAAAAGTCTACAAACAATAAATGCTGGAGAGGGTGTGGAGAAAAGGGAACCCTCTTACACTGTTGGTGGGAATGCAAACTAGTACAGCCACTAGGGAGAACAGTGTGGAGATTCCTTAAAAAACTGGAACTAGAACTACCATATGACCCAGCAATCCCACTTTTGAGCATACACACCGAGGAAAGCAGATCTGAAAGAGACACGTGTACCCCAATGTTCATCGCAGCACTGTTTATAATAGCCAGGACATGGAAGCAACCTAGATGCCCATCAGCAGATGAATGGATAAGGAAGCTGTGGTACATATACACTATGGAATGTTACTCAGCCATTAAAAAGAATTCATTCGAATCAGTTCTAATCAGATGGATAAAACTGGAGCCCATTATACAGAGTGAAGTAAGCCAGAAAGATAAAGACCAATACAGTATACTAACACATATATACGGAATTTAAAAAGATGGTAACAGTAACCCTATATGCAAAACAGAAAAAGAGACACAGATGTACAGAACAGACTTTTAGAGTCTGTGGGAGAAGGCGAGGGTGGGTTGTTCTGAGAGAACAGCATTGAAACAAGTATACTATCAAGGGTGAAGCGGATCACCAGCCCAGGTTGGATGCATGAGACAAGTGCTCAGGGCTGGTGCACTGGGAAGACCCAGAGAGATGGGATGGAGAGGGAAGCAGGAGGGGAGATCGGGATGGGGAACATATGTAAATCCATGGCTGACTCATGTCAATGTATGGCAAAAACAACTATAATATTGTAAATTAGCCTCCAACTAATAAAGATAAATGAAAAAAAAAAAAGAAAGAAATTAGTTTCCCCTAGTAAGAATAAGATATCTTACTTTTGGACTTCCCTGGTGTCCAGTGGTTAGGAATCGGCCTACCAGTGCAGGGAAAAGAGGTTTGATCCCTATTCTAGGAAGATTCAAAATGCCATGGGGCAAATAAGCCCAGGTACCACAGCTACTGAGTCCCACGTGCCTAGAGCCCGAGCTCCACACAAGAGAACCCACCGCCATGAGAAACCCACACACCAGCCCTAGAGAAAGCCTGTGCACAGCACTGAAGACACAGTGCAGCCTAAAGTAAATATATCAAAGCTTTCTACAAGAAATTTTACATTTTGTTTGAAAAGCAAGTTAGCTATTTTACATCACATGTTATATAAAAGCACCCAAAAAATCCCACCTAGACATCTTTATTCCTTTTTCATCTTTATCTTTACTTCATTCCTATTCCATCATCCGTGTATCACTATGTCTTCTCTGTTTTTTATTCCTTGATCCTCTCCTTCTAGCTTCTACTTCCCTCCACCCATCATCTAAAACTGCATTGATCTATAGGATAACCAAGAACTGTACCTGGCCATTTATATTTGTTTTATTAAATTAAATTAAGAAGTCAGTTTCTCAGGGACACTAGCCACATTTTAAGTGCTCAGTAGCCTTGTGTGGCCAGTGGAAAGCACAGATAAAGAGCATTCCTTTTATTGCAAAAATTTTTATTGGCCAGTGCGAATCTAAAGCAATTAAACTCAGATCCAAGCTCAATACTTCATTTTTCAAAAAGAAAAAAAAATAGAAGAAGAAAGCGGAGAGAAGGAGCACAAGGAAGGAAAAAGAAGAATCCATGTTGCTCACTTACCCTTCTCTTGGTAGGAAGCAGTTCAAGAGTTCCTCGATCCAGCAGGAACTTGATAGCAGTTTAGTCCCAAATCTACTTTCTTCTCTTCTAGGAGAGAAAAGAGACACATAAAGAGTGTAGGGCGGAAAAGTCTACAAGCTGTCTCTTCAATGAAACTAGGGGAGAGAATATTTGAAAACTCCAAATTGTATTTGTGAGCAAAAACAAATAAAATAAGCAAAATCTGCAAGGAAAACTATAGCAGCATGAGGTAAAAAAGAGAGGATAAAGGTGGACTCACTGGGCCAGATCTCGAAATGAACAGCAAACATTAACTTCTAGAGAGGAAAGCCCCCACTCAAATAGGAACTACTGCAATAAGGCAGATTTCCAGTGAGGCACAATTACTGGGGCTGCTGTGACTTAAGGTAATGAAAGTCCCCAGGGATCCTGTCAGTGGCAGATCTAAAAAAGCACTATCTTTCAAAGAGAAGAGGACACTTTCGAAGAAAGGGCCTGTGCTCTTGGTAGCAGTGTTCAGTGAAGGGTTCATGGTCTCAGGCTAGGTCTGAAAAGCAGATGCATGGCTGCACAGAGGGATCATGTTTAATCAAATATTCCAAATCTTTAGCCCCACACTCTTGGATAGTTCCTACCTACACCTCAATTAAACTGTCCAGATAATACCTTTTGGAAAAATTCAATTCATTCAAACCTAAGTAAAAACAACAGTAACAAAATAAACCAGCATCCTGCTTCAGGCTGAACTGTGTCTCCCAAAAAGATAAGTTGAAATGCTAACCACTACTACCTCCAAATATGACCTTTCTGCAGATGTAATTAAGATATTAAGATGAGGTTATATTGGAGTGAGGTGCACTCAATGCAATATGACTTGTGTCCTTATAAGAAGAGACACAGAGACACAAAAAGAGAGAATGCCCTGTGATGATGGAGGCAGAGATTGAAGTATTGCAGCTGTAAATCAAGAGATATTAAAGATTCCCGGCAAACCACTAAAAGCTAAGGATTCTTATCTACAGTTTCCAGAGGGAACATGGCCAATCTGATATTTTTATTTTGGACTTCTAGTCTCCAGAACTATGAGACAATAAACTTCTGTTATTTTAAGTCATCTACTTTGTGGTACTTTTTTATGGCAGCCCTAGGAAATTAATACAAGCTTCTCAAAGATGCTATAAAAACAGGGAATGCTTTATTCTGAAAGAAAATTCCCTAGTAAAAATTGTTGCCTCAAAAAAATAAAATCACAACACAACCTTTTGATTAAAGAAGTATTTACAGCCATGAAGGAAATACAAGTGTTCAGGAAGATATGCCTGGAGAAGAAAAGCTGCATGTCTAGACATATGGTGATAAAATGAAAAACTGATAAAATTGGAGGGGGGGGAATGGAAGAAAAAGAATTATTTTGGAAACAAAACTAAGATCATGAGATATAGTAACACCAAGCAAAACACCAAAGTAACACCAAAGAAAGCAAAATAAGAGATGCATATGAGAAAATGAAATTAAAATGAACAGAAATAAAGATATGAAAAGGACTGAAGAGAATATGATACGTAAAAGACAGAAAAAATACATACAATATTCACAGAATTGGAACCCCAAAGAAAAGCAAAATAATGGAAGAGAATGGATATTTTTAAATAATTCAAGAAAACTTTCTTAAATAAATAAATTGTGAAAGTGAAAAGTGAAAGTCTAAATCATGTCTGACTCTTTGTAACCCCATGGACTATAACAGTCCATGGAATTCTACAGGCCAGAATACTGGAGTGGGTAACCATTCCCTTCTCCAGGGGATCTTCCCAACCCAGGTCTCCCACATGGCAGGTGAATTCTCTACCAACTGAGCCACAAGGGAAGCCCAAGAATGCTGGAGCGGGTAGCCTATCCCTTCTCTAGTAGATATTCCTGACCCAGGAATTGAACCAGGGTCTCCTGCATTGCAAGCAAATTCTTTACCAAGTGAGCTATCAAGGAAGCCCTTAAAGGACTTGTATCTTCTACCTCCTAAAGAGGAAGAAATTACCCAGGAAAGGGGAATACTATAACACAGAATCGTCAATACTGAAACAGAATTTAAAAAAAAAATTACAAAGAAAAGTTTAAAGATAAAGAATCTTTGGGCAGCAGGGAAAAGCTTTAAGTGAAAGAAAATAAAGCTTATTTCAGACTTCCCTTGGCAATTTTCTACCTGAAGATAGTAAAGAAACACTTGCAGGGAAAGAAACTATGAGCCAAGCTTTTTATACCTAGCCAGACAGTCCCTTAAGTATAAAGCTATAGAAAAACGTTATTTTTTCAAACATATCTGCACAAACTCATAGAGCATCATTCATACAAGTCTCTCTTAAGAATACAATTATTAGAAAAGACCCAACTAACTAAAATGTGATAGGAAAATAGCAGAAAAACGGTAGGTGGTAACATTTTAATATACTTAAGATGCATTTAAGATAAAAAGTTAAAGGATATAAAATAAAAAGATATGTACTATAATTTGAAAAAGTATAAGTAGCATTTTAAAAGGGAGAAAATGGTTTAAATAGACCAAGCTTACCATTGCTTTTCTCAGAAAAGCTAAATATTAAATTATTTACAATTGGCAAATTACATAAATTTGAAGATTTTGCCTCTGACTGTCTATCCAGATAAACTCTACTGGTCTGTGGAGTGATGGAGTGACTTCTTTCAGGTTGTTATGCAGGTCTTGGTCTGTAGATAATTACTAAACAAAATAAGTAATAAAATGGGAACAGTTTATGTATCAGAAACGGTACAATATGTCATTTATTGAATCTAAGCCTCTCTGGTCCTACAATAACTGGCTTCCTAATCTTAGTACTATGCTCTCTTTTTCTCCTTTTCTATCTCTTTCCCTCTCCCCCTCCACTTCCCTCCCTCCTTCCTTCTCTGTCTTTTCTACATAAACCACTGCAAATTGACACTGTGTATATCAGCCTGAGGTCAGAATATTTCAAGTAAAACTACTTAGACTGTGGTTGTATAGTGGTCACCTAGGAAGACAATGCAATCTAAATGATCACAGCAAAAATTGGCAAATAGAAAGGGAATGTACTAGAATAGTGCCCAGAATCTGAACAAAAGTAAATAACCAGCTATGGAAGGATAAAAGTCAGCTCAGGGAAGCCTAAGATGCAGGAACTGATGAAAAGCCTTTTCAGATGCTACTCTTGAGGAGAATGAGCTCTAACTTTTTGAAGCATTTTTTTTCACTTTGAACAGTTTAATTTATACTACAAGCTTAATGTTTTAGTTGCAAATTAAATTTTAAACTTTTTATTTTATATTGGAGTACAGCTGATTAATAATGTTATGATAGCTTGAGGTACATAGCAAAATGACAGCCATTGACATGTATAAATTCTCCCCTAAATTCCTCTCCCATCCTGGCTGCCACATAACTTCGAGTAGAGTTCCCTGTGTTATAAAGGGGATTTTTATCAGTTATCCATTTTTTAAAATATAACAGTGTGTAGATATCAATCCCAATCTCCCAAAGCATTCTTGATGCTCTGCTTAAAAGTAAAATTCAAAAAAACAATATGGATTGCATGTTTTAACATTTGATTGTATCCAGTAGAAAAATATAGTAGGCCCACAGGGAAGAAAATTAACCAGAAAAAAGTAGAATGAATTCAATTCAGAGTGACAAAAGCAGTGAATGTCTACTAGAAAAGTCATGATTTTTGTGCCTATGGTGATAGGTTAGAAGAAGGGGTTCAAAACAAGTCATTCAAATCTCAGAGATGTTAGAAAAATTAAGAAGCAGAGAAGAGCTGAAGAACTCAAGAGTCAGAAGCAATTTATAGGAACTCTTTCTGCTCATCCCTTCCTCCTGTTCACATCTCTTTTCCCAAACTCCTTCATCCCATGGAACTTATTTGTACTCTTGCTTGTTCATGTTTTTCTCCCTCTGGCATGGCATGGCTCCTGCCAATGACATAAAATTGTTCTAGTTGTATCCACCTCTCTGGAATTCTGAGACAACCTTTCCTCCAAGAGAATGTGTGTGAAGTTTCCTATCGTCTCCATAGCACTAACTGAATTAGTAGTAGATGCCTATCAAAATCATTTCAGTACCCTTCTATCGAATCTGTGCCCACTTGATGGCTGCTTTGGAACTTTCAGCTCAAAAAGCTGGTTTAAGATTACGAAAATGTATTTGATCTCCTTAAGTCAGGTCTGCTCTGAAGAACCACTGGTGATTGGGAAGATATTGCCTAACCCAGAAATGGTTTGTCCAAGGCCAATAAATTGGCAGCAGTTTTTCATGAGTTTTGCAATTCTGTACAAAGTTTTATTTTCTGATTTGATATTGTAAAGACTCCATCTGCAGTTTGGGGCAGTTTGGAATGCACTGGAAAAAACTTAGGGAGTAATCATGTCTTTCTTAGGTGGGTTTTTATTTTTGTGATGGTGCCATCTGGAATTAAAAACAAAACAAAAACAACAAAAAAAGCATGAGAGCCCGCTACATAAGCCATCTGCTAGTGAAGGCCTTTGGCTATTTCTTTCCATATCTATTGCCAAGGGAGGTCCCCAAGACATTATAATTCCATGTTTAGGATTCCAAATCCCAGCCTTTTAAACAGCAGCAAAATAGCAGCAGTGGAAACACAATAACAGATACTTGTCATCTTTGTACATTTGAATATTTTTATGTTCATAAGAAGTTCATTTGGAGATAAACATGAAGATGAAAGAGCAGAGTGGCATTTTAATCACTTTGAAGCAGGAAAAGATAACTATTTTTTGGCATGGAAACTTTCTACTTTTAGTAAGAGAAGAGTGAGAGCAGGCAGAGAACACTGTCAGCTCCACCAGGTTCAATTCATTCTTGAAACCAAACAAAAATAGCCTTTCACAGTTCCCATTGTTCTGCAGCTGTTGGCTTTAAAACCTTGCTGTCTCCTTCCTTGTGACTAATCATCGTGGTCGCCTGGTTTCCTTCCTCGATTTCCCACCAGAAATTGTGATGTGTCACGGAAGACAGGGCAACCCCCCAGCATTTCTTTCCAGGCCTTGTGAACACATCATCCTAAAGCACTTGTCGTCTTCTTCAGATCCTTGAATTTCTTGATCTGCCTGGATTCAGAGACTGTGTTTGTGAGCAGGTGGGTTTTAGCCATTTGATAAGGGAGCGTATAAGTGGCTTCTTGTTTTAAAGAACTCAAAAGTTATGAATCTGGAATGTGTGCACAAGTCTTAGGCCTAAGGTATTTTCCTCTTGAAGAATCTCACTCTACTTCTTGCTCCTTTATTGAAAAGAGTCCCAGATTACTGAAAATACAGTCTGCTTCTGAGTTTAGCAATTACTGAGTCACATCATGTGTAATACACATCATGTGTATTAACAGAATCCTTTTTATTAAAAGTTGAATGTTAAACTGCTAGCAACTTAAATCTTCAGAACATAGACATGAACTACAAAGTGAGTTGCAGAAACTCCATGTACTAAGATTCAAACACTCCTCCCATAGAACAAATTTTTAATTGAGAACACTACCTGATATATAGTAAACACTACATAAATGTTTGTGTTTATTGTCAGAATTTATCAACTATTTTACATATAAATCTAGTAAACTTTAGTTATGTTTATCAGTAAATAAGAAAAAGATTATCAAAAAGTAATGTTTAATGATGGCAAAAGGTAATAACAAAAAGAGAATGTTGTGAAAATTTATATCTGGCATCTATCTATAATAATGAGACAGAGAATTTAAAAATACAGCTGTAGTAACTGATCCATTTAAACTGCCAAAGGCTCTGAAATACATTAGATTATTTTTAGAGACACCACTCCAGTGATTCTGGCAACCCCCTTACGTCATTAAGGGAAATATGTTAGGTTTTTCTCTGTTCTAAAAATGCAATGCAAGGTAATATAAATAAATAACCAATAAAGTTCAAAAGAGGCATACTGAAGCACTAAATGGGACTTTCATCAACTATCGTGGAAAATCTACTCAAACAGAGCTGCTCATTTGTCAACAATTTTAGTTTTCAACGTGGCCTAGCTCATTACTCCAATGCTGTAAAATTTGAAGAAACTCCATCACACAGACTAATGCCATCTGTGGGCATGGCTTCAAGACTGAGGTGAACTCCACAGTCCCCTTCCCAGGCTGAACCATGACTGGCTCCCTTTAGAAAAGACGTGTACAATGGTTAGAAAGGCTCCAGCTTGCCTTTCTGAAGAATGCAGGCTTTCTGTTCAGAATGAGTCATCAAGATCTATTTGCAACCGCCTAATTGGTGTGTATACTGGCATTGGTTCCCCAGAGTCCGCCGAGGCAGTCCCACTCAAACCCATGATTCACAGTATCCTACGGTTATGTCTCCTGCCCACTTGTGTTTGCTACAGGCTCTCTTCAGGTCACCACACATTTTTTCCTCCTCCATCATCAGCAAAACCACTCACTGCCACCCTGCACCTCACACATTCAGTTTGTTTATTTACATGCCTTTGTTCCCAAAATGGTCTCTCCCTTTTTACTCTTCTCAGACAGTTACCAGGACATATGCTCCTAGATCTCACAGATTTTCGAGTCTGAGTTCAAATCTTACCTCCTCTGAAAATTTGCTTATCCTGTACTCCTCACTGGATAAGTGGGTTAACTCTCCCTACTCTTTTCCCTTTTAGTCTTGATTCAATGTTCTTTCTTTGAGGGTCCCATGCTACAGCAAAATTGCCTTTGTATAAATCCTTTTCCCCAGCTGACCTGAAGCTCTTGCTGAGCAGGAGGTGGGTGTGGGAGGGTGGGGGGGTTGGGGGTGGGGTGAGGGGGAAGGAGTGTCTTTTTTGTCCAATTATGACAAGCACTCAAACCAATATCAGGTTTATTGTATTTTTTTTCAATCTTTGAATAATTGAGTGAAAAGGGAATAATTTTACTTTTTTATGCCTTTGTTTTTCTGCTAATTATTTGGCAGCATTAGAGACATCTTGCAGATCCTCTTGAGAATCTTTAAATATAGAGTAAGCGGTCCTCATCTTCTTACATTTCATTATGTCTCTGTTCTCGAGTGTCTCAGCATCTTTGATGATAATCAAACAGTACATTGGAACAGTACATTGATTGCTAACAGTGGATCCCATCTTTTACTGCTAATAATCTGCATTGGAAATATTTTCTATTTAAGAGGACACTGAAGTCACACTGCTTGTGTTTTAGTCTCTAAGTTGGTGTCCAACTCTTCTGAGACCCCAGGGACTGTAACCCACCAGGCTACTCTATCCATGGGATTCTCCAGGCAAAAATACTGGAGTAGGTTGCTATTTCCTTCTCGAGAAGTCACACTGTCTGTGTTCAAATCTGGGATCTGACACCTACCACCTATGTGACCTTGAACAAACTGCTTAAAATCTCTCTGCCTCAATTTTCTCTCTGATAAATTTTGGTAATTAGAGCACAAAGCTCATAGATTTGTTATGATGATTAGTATTTGTAAAATGCTTAGGACAGCACCTGGCATCTAACAAATGCTATACAAGTGATTGTTTAGAACATAGGACAATCTGGTATCAATCCCTGCTGCTTTTCATGAATGCATCAAGCCAGGTAAGTACATCTCATTCTAACATGTTACTGTGCTCTTCCTCAGTAACATGTTAGAATGAGATGTATTACCGTTTCATACATTCTTAAAGAAAAACGGATGGAACCATGCTGAAAGATAAGAAAATTCACAATTTGCCCATTGTATTTCCTGGTCAGACAAAACCCTTCAGAACTCATCAAGCTCTTCTGTGGGCAGGTGATGGAAGGTCTTACCATCTCGGCACAGATACAAAACCACTGATCATTTATGGTTGTCACTGCTGTTGCATTCTAATTTTTCTGCTTCAAACAGTGGCATTTTAATCATTCTGCCCATAGCAACTAATGTCCTTTAAATTAGCATTAAAAATTCATTCTTTTGGTTTATCCTTCCTGAATCAAGCTAATTAACTATCAGCTGAGAGCCCTTTAAATTATAATCTGAATGTGTTACATTTTCTAATTTATAATGCCTCATCTAGGCATATTGAAAATTCAAAAAGGAATGAATTAATTAACATTAATTAAAGAGTACAGCATGGAACAAAGATGCCAGGTCAATCTTTGGAGTGTTCATAGAAAGACATTGTGGGGACTAAGTCGGCCCTTTGCAGCATACAACTTCAGAGAAAAGACTTTGCTATGTTGACTCTGTAAAGAATGGGAAAAGGAAGCCATAGATCAGACTAGAAGACAGACAGCATATAACTGTACATTATATATATTATATATGTAATACTATATAATCTCTATAATAAAAAACCAAACAACCTCTGATATTTTTTACACTTTTCCAAAAATTTCTTTTTGTATCTTTAATCAACAAGTATTTTCTGAATGCCTCTGACATACAAGGTTTCCTTAGACACAGGGAGAATGCAAAGATAGGAGGGTCATCATCCATAGAATTTACAGAGGAGCACTCTCCAATTTCTGTGATGATGAAGACATTTTCTATCTGCACCATGCAATACAGCTGTTATGTGTACATATTTGGCACTGGAAATGTGGTCTGTGTGGTTGAGGAATAAATCTTTAATTTAGCTTAATTTTAGTTTTGATGTAAAACACCACATGTGGCTACCATATTGGATATTTCAGGTCTAGAAGGTGAGAGATATCGCATACTGCTTATTTTTGTTACTTAAAGATTTCCAAAGTTTGTTAGTCAAACTTTCTCTCATGCCATGCCATTGAACTCATATATATCTCTCAGGCGTATGCTTGCATGTGTACACACACACCTCTTTGTTTCTATTCATCAACATAAACTCATTTTCTTCAGGGTTGTAATGATTATCTTGGAGAGACAAAGCATATGAGAGTTTCTAGAGTGAAAAAGAGAAAACAGCTGCATAATAAACATTATAATTTTATAAGAAAATGGAAAATACTTATATCCAAACTGTAGAAAAGTAAATTGTAGGGGGAGTATGGAGGATACAAATGATTCTCAACAGAAACCAGTACTTGTTCCCAAGGGGGAGTATCAGAAGAGAGGCACTACGAGATTTTTATGTTGAACTAATTGGTATTTGGATTTATACACTTTAAGAGGTACTACCTTAACTTTCAAACAGGTAAAACACATTGTTACTAGAGTGCTGAGGATTCTTTTTACCCTTTAAGCTAGTATGCACATAACCATTATCTCAAGGGACTTCAGAAACTCACTGAGTGTTCTGGGGACCAGTTGCTGGGTGGTACCATAGTTCTCCACAGAGTTGCCAACATAATTACTATTTGTGTATAGTGGGCAATATAATTTGGATTTTATTGATACCTTAATATTCTTAAATGAAAACAAAGGTGATAGGAATACAGTTATGAAAAACTGGTTTTGTTCATAGTTTAACAAACCACTGTGAGTAAACAAAATACACTCAAAGTACAATAACAATGGGACAAATATTTAAAAGTTTTCTTTTTCCCAAATTCAAATCTATAATTCAATAGGAATTTGATGAGTAAGAGCCAATTCCAGGAAGTTTGGTAAACTTAATTCATTTTTCAAGTTATTTTATACTCATCAAAAATTAATTTCAGATTTGATTATCTTTTCTGAGTCATTAAATTATGCCCCTTTATTCACCCCATCTTTTTGTGCTTGACTTGAATAATACCAATATTGCCACCTATAGGTCAAAATGATTTTTTTTTCTTTTTTGGTGGGTTTTTTTTTGTTTGTTTTTTGGGTTTTTTTTGGTTTGTTTCTCAAGACCAAGATTTGGAATAACTAAAACCCTTAGAGACTGGATCATTCTGGACAGTTGAGTCTGACAACTTCTTAGGATCCAGGCCTTACCCACCTTTCTCCTTTAAAAAAAAAAAAAGTAATTGAGGACAGAAAACTAATTTCTCAGCTACTGCACTGAAAATAATTAACATTTTTTGATGACTTAAAAGGGTAATCATCAGTATGAATTATTCTTGTTTATTTGGCTCTAAGTAAATTCATCTCAGACTACTGCATCCTTTGCATTCTGCATCTATTTCACTCAATAGAATATTGTCTGGACCACCCATTCACTTCTCACTGCCATCAATATATATTCCCCTTTGGCAATTTCCACTCTTTCAGATGTTGATACCAGTTTCAGTAACTAGAAACCAAACAACAACCCTAGTTAGTGTTGTTAGCAAAATAAGGGTAATTTGGGTGTGAATTTGTGACTAAAGAATTCTTATTTTATGAATTTTGTGGCCCTGACTTTTTTCTCCTCAGATCAATTTTCATAACTTGCTTCTTGATACACAGCTATATTCCTAACAGGTGAGATTACTGAATAAGAGTTCAGATAGGTGACTCATTAATTCTAATTATTTCTAAGACATTATGTCTAAGATTGCTCCCATTAATTAGCTTTTTTTTATTTTCCTATATGATAATTCTTTATACTTGAAATAAAGTGTCAATTTTTAATAAAATATCTTTATGATGTTAAAAGTATTTGAAAATCTGTTATCTTCCCTAAGACTTCCAATACCAGTTTCAGTATGCCATGTAATAGTCACTAAAAATGTTATATTTTTCTCCAAATTAGCAAAATGTATTATTCTGAGCAAGAATTAATGACCTTTAATCAACCATGTAGCATACAGAACATTATTTATTAGTTTTTAATGCACTGCCCTCATAGATAAGTCATATTTGGAAGGCTTTTAAAAACTAAATAACTCCCAAACTTTTAACTTAGAAGTACCATATTTAGGTGATTTGGGTAAAGCCTTGGACAATATTTCAACACTTCAGAGACATTAGAAGTAGACGTTGTACTCTATCTTCTACTACTGTGGACTTTAACATTCATCAATAGCATTCTAATTTACAACCTTTCTGAGGAAAACAGTTCCAGATAGACATCCATGATCTATTTTGGAAAAATTGCTTATTATATTTCTATATCAAATATCTGATTTTTATTATATTTAAAGAAAATTTCAGATAAGCAATTCATGAATAAAAATTAGTTAAATTGGAAAAAGTGCTGAGAAAGTATACCATCCAGTCTATCATGAAAAGACTACTATACAGTGTTTCTCCAGAATCCCAGAGCATTTGGGAATACTCACTGAATTTGGGAAGCACCTCATAATAGGCTTCCCCTGTGGCTCATCTGGTAAAGAATCTGCCTGCAATGCAGGAGACCTGAGTTTGATCCCTGGGTTGGGAAGATCCCCTGGAGAAGGAAAAGGCTACCCACTCCAGTATTCTGGCCTGGAGAATCCAAGGGGTTGCAAAGAGTCAGACACGACTGAGTGACTTTCACTTCATATAAGAACCCCTTCTTAGATATTAAAAATTCACTTTATGGCATTAAATACTAACAATCACACAATGTATATGCCAGTTTCTGACCCAAATTTCCCAAACCTTGGAATCCACTATACCTGATTACATATTCTGGTCAGCACTGGGCTACTCACAGATATTTGCTTCTCTCCTCTTTCAAGGCCACGGTAGATTTCAACTTCTTTACTTCTTTTAAAATCTGAAATCATAGAACCATCTGTATCTGTCCAGGTAAGTGCTGCAGTCATCACCAATGTCATTTCTGGGCACAGCTTTAAGGGCCACAGTAGAATCTGCCACACTCCCCTTTCCCTGCAAGTATGTGTCACGCTGGAATCTGGGTCAGCCTGCGTCAAGGAATGACTATAAGCCCCCTGTTACCTACAAGAGGTGAAGAGTGAGCAAGAAATACCTTTTGTTAGGGCTAAGACTTTGAGATCTGAGAAATCTGAGGGCTGTTTGTTATGGTTGTATACTTTAGCTCATTCTGAATGATACGTTGGACAGTGCAGCCAAAACCTTTAAAGCATCAAATGATTTTTAAGATTCCCAAGACGAACCCAGCTCCAGAAATGAATTTTAATGAAGTTCTATAGTAGCTTTGCCTTCTTTAGAAATCTTAGATATTTCAATAAAGGAAAGTGAATGCATTAAAAATGTTCATTTAGTAAAACTGTGATCAAACCAGATGACCTCAGTTCATGGTTGGACTACAATCTCTGAAACTCTTGCAAGCACAAAACAGAGTTTAGTAATTATCCACTCTATTGGCTTACCTCCCCAACAGCATTTTTTTCTGCATACTATTTCTACCAAAGCAACTTCATATCATTCTTGCTTCTCCCATAGGATTAAAAATTCCTACAGTATAAGCCAACCTATGAACTTGATGAAGAGGCTGACTTTAAGTTGTTATTGGTTTTCCTGAAACTACTTTCCCTGTTTGCTTTCTGAACATTAATAAGAAAGACTAAATTACAAAAAAAAAAATTGGTATTCCAGTCCCAAATGGAGTTCAAATTTCTCTACTAAATAAACTACAAATAAAAGAACTTTTTAAATTGCAGGCTGAAGGAGGGACAATTGATATTATGAATAAGGATATAAAACAGCTACCTTTTCCTGCCAGGAACCAGGTTTCTAAATAAAGAAAATTTAACAATACCAGTTTACACTCAGGTTTGATACTGACCTTTTCTAAAATGATTATAAGAGAAAACCCAACATGAAATAATCTCTCAGTTGTGAGAAACACATTTCTGTGGACTTTTCAACTACACTAGTCTTTAGTCCCTGTCCTTTTTTCCCCTCAGAATATTGGGAAAACTAAACCACTGACATAGTTTAGATCTAACTAAAAAGAATAAGAGCTTATATTCTGCTGAAGTAGTAATGTGTTCCCTTGATTTTTTCAGCTTCTCAGTAGAAATATTAATTTCTTTATCTTCTAGAATTTGCTTATTTCTTCATTTAATTACCACGTAGTGAGTATTCACTATGGATTAGTTACTGCATATCACAAAGAAAGTAGTCAAAACATCTCCTCTGCCTTTGAATCAAATTCAAAATCTTGAACTTGACACTCTAATACAGTAACCACTAATTATGTGTAACCATTTAAATTAAGTTAATTAAGATAAAAATTTAGTCAGTCACATTAAAACCTATTTGAAGTGTTCAGTAACCACATATAGTTAGTGGCTACACATTAGACGTTACAGATCCACCATCACACAAGGTTCTATGGGACAGTGTTGATCTGGAACATTAACATCATCATAGAAAGTTCTATTAGATAGTATAGGGTCTAAATAATAAAACTGACATGTTTGTAAATAATAATATAGTGATGACAGTCTTACATGAGAAGCACATAGTGTCAGGCATATGTAACTTTAATGGGGAGATCAGAGAAATACAAAGACGATTAGGTAGAAAACAGCCAGTAGAAAAGAAGGGTCATTTGAGACAGAAATGTCAACATGTTTTAAAGCTCATGTGTTTGACATAATGTGCATTTTGGAACGAGGAGGAAATTTAACATGTCTAGAATGTAGTATGGACATAGGGGGACAATATGAGATGAAGCTATAAGCTTTATTTCAGGTCAGACCTTGAAGGGTTTGTGTGCTATATTAAAAGTTATCAACATGAATTTCAAGGAAAGTCCAAACATACTTTAAGCAGAAGTATAGCATGGTCATATACTTTTTTAGAAATGCAATTTAAAATCCCCCAAAGATGAGTTAGTAAATTGAGGCCAACTTCTAAATCAAACATGTGGAAATGACAGAAAAGAGAAGGCCAAATAAAACCAAACCAAAATGCTAGATTTAAAAAAATATATACACAGTTTCATGAATTTAAAAAATTAAACAGAAAAAAATAGCATGATTGAAGCCATAAGGCTTCATATTCATAAGTGCTCCAAGTCAGATAAGGACCACACCTAGATTTACTGCCCAAAGCTCAAGATGAGTAAAAAAAATCAAGCTATTTCTTGAGTAGATTTTAAATACTCCTAATATCATGGAGGAAATAAATAACCAAAACAAATGGAATAATAACTTTGAATTTCAAAGGAAAATAACTATCAACTTAGAATCACAAACCCAGTTATACTGTCATTTAAAACTCAAGGCAGTACAACTCAGCAGTTGATCACTGAGCTCATGGGCAGATGAAGAACACAACTGGCCTCATGAATTAATATAAATTACAGGATACATTGATCACCAGCACTTCTCGTGCACACCTGAAGTCCTAGGTTCTTCCCAAAGGTATGCTAAAAGAAAAATCAAGGAAAATAAAGACATTTTCAGATATTAAAATAAATCAAGAGATTTACCACCCACAGTCCCTTATTAAGAAAATGATTAAGAGATGCACTTAAGTAAAAAACAAGCATCAAAACCAGTGGGAAATCATAATATACAAGAAACAATGTTGTCCACAGAAATTTAAAAATAGTTTAGTAAGAGTAACTATTAATTGGAAAAATAAATTGTAAAAAAGCTGTAAAACTTATTTTATTAACTTTAAAAGCATAATATCCAATATTTCAGGCTAAAAACAAATTAAGGACTTCTAGTTTGTGGTCTGGCATGTAAAGAGCATAGAAGTCATCACACCCCCCATAATAACAATCACAAAATTGAAAAAATTCAAAATCAACAAGTTTTCTAAGATCCATCAGAAAACTGAGGTCAAAGGGAAAACCAATGCACCAAAAACTGGAGAGACACAAGTTTACAACTTGAAGGTTCATATGTAAGGGATTTACTATACATAAAAATTTATCACTTTCCCATTCACCACCAATGTAAAATTAAAAATACAATAGTATTTAGCATTCAAAAAGATGAAATACTTAGGTATGAGTCTAACAAAATATGTACAAGCTCTATATGAGTAAAACTATAAAACTTTTATAAAAGAAACTAAAGAGGAACAAAATAAGTTGAAAGATATATCATGCTCATGAATAAAAAGACAATATTGTCAAGATGTCAGTTTTCTTAATAAAAAATGCAATGCAATTCCAATCAAAATCCATTATGTTATGGATATCAACAAACTAACTCCAAAATTTATATGGAGGGCCAAAATGTCCATAATAACCAACAAAACATTAAAGAAGAAGAGTATGGGGAATACATGTAAATCCATGACTGATTCATGTCAATGTATGACAAAAACCACTACAATATTGTAAAGTAATTTGCCTCCAACTACGAAAAATAAATGGAAAAAAAAAGATCACAAAAAAAAAATAAATTAAAAAAAAGCATCAAAAAAAAAAGAAGAAGAAGAAGAGCAAGGTTCGAGGACTGACACTTTCCAACTTAATAAGAGACTTATCAAGCAATACTAGTCGAGGTAGCATGGTACCTTGAAAGAATAGACAGACCAATGGGACAGAACACAGAATCCAGAATTAAAGCCACACAATTTGGTCAAGTGACATTGACAACGGAGCAGAGGCAATACAGTGGCAAAAATCTAACCATTTCAACAAATGCTGGTGAAACAACAGGATGTCCACATGCAAAAAAAAAAAAGAAAAAATGAATGTCTCTCATCAGGTGAGAGACATGGATGTTATAACTTTCTAACTCACAGAATTAAGTGTAAAATACAAACTTATAAAACTCTGAGAAGATAACATAAAAGATCTAGATAACATTACATTTGGCATTGACTTTTTAGAAGCAACACTAAAGGCACAATTTCTGAATGAAATAACTGGAAAGCTAAATTTCATTAAAACATACATGCATGTGTATAACTGAATCATTCTGTTCTACAGCTGAAAATAACACAACATTGTTAATCAACTATACAACAATATATAATAAATATTAAAAAAAATAAGCACTCCTGCTCCATGAAATACACTGTAAAAAGAAGGAAAAGACAAGTGACAAAGTTAGAGGAAATATTTGCAAAAGACATATCTAATAAAGAATTTGTAACCAAACTATAAAATGAACTCATACATCTCAGTAATAAGAAAATAAACATCCTGACCAAAGAATGGGCCAAAGACACCAAAAAAGATAGTTTATTTCAGTTCAGTTGCTCAGTCGTGTCCGACTCTTTGCGACACCATGAACTGCAGCACACCAGGCCTCCCTGTCCATCACAAACTCCCGGAGTTTACCCAAACCCATGTCCATCGAGTCGGTGATGCCATCCAACCATCTCATCCTCTGTCATCCCTTTCTCCTCCTGCCCTCAATCTTTCCCAGCATCAGGGTCTTTTCAAATGAATCAGCTCTTCACATCAAGTGACCAAAGTATTGGAGTTTCAACTTCAACATCAGTCCTTCCAATGAACATCCAGGACTGATCTCCTTCAGGATGAACTGGTTGGATCTCCTTGCAGTCCAAGGGACTCTCAAGAGTCTTCTCCAAGACCACAGTTCAAAAGCATCGATTCTTCAGCGCTCAGCTTTCTTTATAGTCCAACTCTCACATCCACACATGACCACTGGAAAAACCATAGCCTTGACTAGATAGACCTTTGTCGGCAAAGTAATGCCTCTGTTTTTTAATATGCTGTCTAGGTTGGTCATAACTTTCCTTCTAAGGAGTAAGCATCTTTTAATTTCATGGCTTCAATCATCATCCACAGTGATTTTGGAGCCCAGAAAAACAAAGTCAGCCACTGCTTCCACTGTTTCCCCATCTATTTGCCATGAAGTGATGGAACCGGATGCCATGATCTTAGTTTTCTGAACGTTGAGCTTTAAGCCAACTTTTTCACTCTCCTTTTTCAGAGGCTCTTTAGTTCCTCGCTTTCTGCCATTGGGTGGTGTCATCTGCATATCTGAGGTTATTGATATTTTTCCTGGCAATCTAGATTCCAGCTTGTGCTTCCTCCAGCCCAGCGTTTCTTATGATGTACTCTGCATGTAAGTTAAATAAGCAGGGTGACAATATACAGCCTTGAAGTACTCCTTTTCCTATTTGGAACCAGTCTGTTGTTCCATGTCCAGTTCTAACTATCGCTTCCTGACCTGCATATAGGTTTCTCAAGAGGCAGGTCAGGTGGTATGGTACTCCCATCTCTTTTGGAATTTTCCATAGTTTATTGTGATCCACACAGTCAAGGGCTTTGGCATAGTCAATAAAGCAGAAATAGATAAACAGATGCCAAATAACTTGAAAAGATGCTCAGCCTCAGATATCATTGTGGAATTGCAAATTAAAGCAATAATGAGATACCACTACACACCTATTAGAATGGTCAAAATCCAAAGCACTGGAGATACCAAAAGCTGACAAGGATGTGGAACAGGAGGAACTCTCAGGCATCCCTGGTGTGATGGTGGTGCAACCACTTTAGAAGTTCTAAAGGCAATATTACTTGGGACAGTGTGACCATGGTCCAGTGATAGACAAGGAGAACTGATGTAATACCAAAGAAAATCCAGGAATATAACCACCTGAATAAGAAAATCTGACATATGTTCAAGAAGGCAATAAATTAATGAGGAATGGATAAGCTATTTAATAAGTGGTGATAAGGCAACTGATTGTCCATATGAAAAATAAAATAAAATAAAACCAGATCATTACACAATATACTAAATCTAATTCTACTTGTCCTTGTAAATGTACATTAAGATAACAAGTAAATTTCTTAATCAAGACACAAAAGTACAAATCCAAGAATTTAAGGTTAATAAAGTTAATCATATTAAAATGATAAGCACATAAAACAGAGGGTTTCATAAAGAAAGTTAGAAAACAAAATGGACTGTGAAAAGATTCTTGCAATGCAGGTAACTGGCAAAAGATGAGAATTCCTATAGATCCTACAAAGAAAGTAATTTCTACAAACTTCACTCATCTGGTGAGAAAAAAATGGCAAAGAATATAAATAGGCTCTTTACAGAAGATAAAGTCCAAATTTCCAATAAAGAAATGCAAATATAACATTTTCAAAAATTTTCAAGCAAGACCATTCTGAGATACTGAGATAACTGAAAAAATAAATTTGTTTAGCCACACTGGAGAATAAATCTTCACTTAATTTGTTGCAAATGTGCTTACCTACAGTCCAGCAATAACACTTTCAAGTGTGTATCATAAAGAAACTCATATATGTATGCAAGGAAATATGCACAACAGTGTTCATTATGAGATTATCTATAATAGCAAATGATTTAAAACAAATGTCCATCGTGGTGGATAAATACATTATGGTATATTCATAAAATGATATCCAAGGGAATTCTACATGTCCAATCAACAAAATGAATATTGTCATAAAGAACACATACTAGGTTGGTGTGAACGTAATTGCAGTTTAAGATAGTGAATTTTAAATCATTATAACTAGGCTCAAACTCACCTTTATTAATCAAAATTGGACCCATTACAATCAACACGTTTTTGTCAATGAGAAATGTTTATTCCTGTAGTGTAAAAATCCATGCTTCGGGATTTGACAAACTCTTAGAACACATTATCTGCATCCTGTTGGTTGCAGAAGCACTTTGCTTACAAAAAGTGGAGATGCTTGAAGAAGTCATAGTCAGCTGGCAAGACGTCAGGTGGATATGGTGGATGAGGCAAAATATCATAGCCCAAACTGTTCAAATTTTGAAGCTCTAGTTGTGCCAAGTGCAGTCAGGTGTTGTTGTGGAGAACTGGACCCATTTTGTTGACCAATGCTGGCTGCAGGCACTGTAGTTTTTGGTGCATCTCATTGATTAGCTGAGCATACTTCTCAGATGTAGTGGTTTTGCTAAGATGCAGAAAGCTGTAGTGGATCAGACAGTCAGCAGATCACCAAATAGTAACCATGACCTTTTCTTGGTGCAAGTTAGGCTTTGGGAGCTCCTCAGTCCGACTACCGAACTAGTCATTGCCGGTTGTTGTATAAAATCCACTTATCATATCACATCACAAACCAACTGAGAAATGGTTTGTTGCTGTTGTGTAGAATAAGAAAAGACGACAGTTCAAAATGACCTTTTTTTTTTTTTAAATTTGCAGTCAATTCATGAGGCAATCACTTATTGAGCCTTTTCACCTTTCCAATTTGCTTGAAATGCTAAATGACCATAGAATGGTCGGTGTTGAGTTTTGGGGCAACTGCTTGTGTAGTTGCAAGAGGACCAGCTTCGATGATTGCTCTCAGTTGGTCACTGTCAACTTCCAATGGCTGGCCACTGCACTCCTCATCTTCAAGGCTCTCATCTCCTTTGTAAAACTTCTTGTGCCAACACTGCACTATACGTTCCTAGGCCAAATGCATTGTTGCAAGTTGTGAGTTGACCCATTTTGAACTCGAATAAGAAAATTACTCAGGTTTGCTTTTTGTCTAACATCACTTCCATAGTCTAAAATACATATAAAATAAACAGTAATAAGTCACCAGGAAAAAAATCATAAAGTGAGAAATGTTCATTGAAATGATGTATAACATAACCATATTTATTTAAGAATATATTCCAATATCAAAGGCAGATTTCAACACTGCAAAGCTCGCAATTACTTTTGCAGCAACCTAATAAAACTGTCCCTTGGCAGCTAGAACTGAGACTATAAATAATGAGATATCAATAGTAAGTCAATAAAACCCTCAAACTTGCTGATCACATCTGCACTTGTGGTATTTGGAATGTACTTTTCCAAGGGCAGCTGTCAACATGTCAGAAAGAATAAGGTAAATGTCAGGTCAGTTTCCGGATCTCTGGTATAAATGCTCCAGATTAAGGCATGATTGCTAATTAAGGAGTTTAGTTCTTGCGCTGCCTTCTTGAAACCTTGACTTTATTGTTTTTTTAAAGTTCCAACTCATTATGTCCCTTATGCCACCAAATGTCTTCTTTCTTAATACAATTAAGTATAGACAATATAACTCCTGTTCACTGAATTACTGCCCTATAAGACTTTGTTGGTCCTGTTGTTGATTCTAACATTGGAGTAAGGAAATGCACTCATGAAGGAATATAAAAGACTTTGTTCCACTTATAGTTGCTTCTTTGCCTGGGAGAGGATTTACATCACACAGCTGACTTGCATTCATTCCTAAGTTTAGACACAGATAAGCGTGTGTGTGTGTGTGTGTGTGTGTGCCTAAAAGAAAATAGCTTGTTTTCTTTCCACTGGGAAAAAATAATCTTAAAACTACACCCAAGAACACTAACTACAAATTATAACAGTTATTCCCTTTTTCTTTCTTTCTCATTCAGGCTTTCTATCTTTCTGTCTCTTTCTCTTTCTTTAGTACTGTCAACCTCCTGTTTTGACTTTGTTAAATTAGCATCTGTTGAGTGGAGCATGGAGTGCCACATGGTGACCTGGGGTTCAACAGCAAACCACAAGAGAAATTAAAGCAGCTGAAGCACCTGCTTAGTTGCTCAGTCATGTCTGACTCCTTGCAACCCCATGGACTGCAGCCCACCAGGCTCCTCTGTCCATGGCAAGAATACTGGAGTGGGTAGCCTATCCCTTCTCCAGGGGATCTTCCCAACCCAGGGATTGAACTGGGGCCTCCTGCATTTCAGGCAGATTCCTTACCAGCTGAGCTACCCACCTGAAGCCCAGAAGTGTGTTAATCACAGGTCCTGGAGGAGGGAGGTCAAGGCAGAGTGCAAACAGAGTGCAAACAGAGGTACAACCTAAAGCATAAGCCTATATTAGAGTCCATGGGTGCAGTGTTTTGGGGTCCCCAGGCTGGGGCCAGACTGCTCAGTTTAAATAAAAATAGTGGGGTTTTGGTAAGCCACAAATGAGTGAGGTCTTACAAGGGGCCCATAAAGAATACAGACACTGAGAGGCATTGAGATTGTTGATCATGAGGACTGTTGCGGGAGTCATATCAGGAACTTACATCTGCTCATGACTGTGAGCTATTCTAAGGCATGTTCTTGCATGAGGGATGAGTGCCAGCTTAAAGTCCCTGTAGGCTAGAACCCAGTCATATAGCCCCAACCTAACTACAACAGATGCTGTGGAATATGGCCTTTCTATGTGTCCAAGAAAAGGAAGAAGGAGTGCTGAGCATCTAGCAAGTCTCTGATACTCTAACTTCTGATACTAGTAAGAGATTTTCTACTCACTGGTACATGCAGTAAAAGTTCCTGATAAATTGGCCAGAAATCTCATTACTTCTACTCTGCACAACTCTGGGAGCTCAGCTTGGTTAAGTCTAAGGCTGACTGTATCTAGTAGTTAGCTGCCTGAAGGTTCAGCTCACCCAGGATTTGAGACCAATCCTGTCTCCTTTCAAGTCAAATTTAGGAATTTAGGTCATTAATTAAGTTATCAGCAAGAAGTTTCACGTTCTCTTACTACAGCTGGGAATTCTGTGCCTGTTTAAAATAGTAGATCCAGGAGACAGAGTGCCCGTTTGCATTCTGGATTGCTACCCATGCACTTTGTAAAAGTTGCCTCACTTCCATTCTCTGTAAAATTGGAATGATATACTTAAATCCCTAAAAAACCTGTGAGAAATAAATTTCAGAACCTGTGAAAAGCAGCAAGCACAGCATCTAGTTTCTAAGCCATTATTATTAACATTATCATCAATATTTACCAATGCAAATTATCCTATTTTCCAGAAATATGAATGACTATCAGTCTTTGGGTATGTCCAGGGAAAGGTACTCTCTAGCTTTGGGAGTAAGGACAGGACAGGGAGACAGTTCAGAGAGTGAGACCATGAAAAAAACTGAGTGAATAGGGCCCCGAGAATGAGAAATCTTAAGCTCCCTCAGCCAAAAGCCAATGAAAATAGTGAGTCAAAAGAAAACATGGGTCAGTATTGAACAGAATCAAGAGAAAGGCAATTTGCGGCCAAGTTGGGTCAATTACCCAAAGATGTCCAGGCACCATGATCCTGTTACAGTAGTCTGAATGGGTAGAACCCACGCAGGAGGAAGGAGGAAGAGTGGAGGTAGGAGGAAGAGGCAGGTATGAAAAACAACAAGAATGGAAATATAATACCTGTTCAGGATTAGAAAAATTTTGCTGAGGCTGCCTTTTAATCATATTTAACTTGCTGCACCTTTCTTCTGGAAATCTTTACCTTCGCCTGTTATTTCATTTCCCCAAGAATGAGGGCCTGGCTCATTCTGATCAGTAATCTTGCACCTCCTCTTTGGTCTCTGAGATTCAGTTCAGTTCAGTTCAGTCGATCAGTCATGTCCGACTCTTTGTGACCCCATGAATCGCAGCATGCCAGGCCTCCCTGTCCATCACAAACTCCCGGAGTTTACTCAAACTCATGTCCATTCATGCCATCTCAGCCATCTGAGATGCCATCCAGCCATCTCATCCTCTGTCATCCCCTTCTCCTCTTGCCCCCAATCCCTCCCAGCATCAGGGTCTTTTACAATGAGTCAACTCTTCCCATGAGGTGGCCAAAGTATTGCTGTTTCAGCTTCAGCATCAATCCTTTCAATGAACACCCAGGACTTAACTCCTTCAGGATGGACTGGTTGGATCTCCTTTAAGTCCAAGGGACTCTCAAGAGTCTTTTCCAACACCACAGTTCAAAAGCATAGATTCTTCAGCGCTCAGCTTTCTTCACAGTCCAACTCTCACATCCATACATGACCACTGGAAAAACCATAGCCTTGACCAGATGGACCTTTGTTGGCAAAGTAATGTCTCTGCTTTTTAATATGCTATCTAGGTTGGTCATAACTTTCCTTCCAAGGAGTAAGTGTCTTTTAATTTCATGGCTGCAGTCATCATTAGCAGTGATTTTGGAGCCCCAAAAAATAAAGTCTGACACTGTTTCCACTGTCTCCCCATCTATTTCCCATGAGGTGATGGGACCAGATGCCATGATCTTAGTTTTCTGAATGTTGAGCTTTAAGCCAACTTTTTCACTCTCCTCTTTCACTTTCATCAAGAGGCTTTTTAGTTCCTCTTCACTTTCTGCCATAAGGGTGATGTCATCTGCATATCTGAGATTATTGATATTTCTCCCGGCAATCTTAATTCCAGCTTGTGCTTCTTCCCTCTAAAACTGCCACATCTCCCCGGACCTGGATCTGTTCACATTCTAGATCTATGACCTTTGGTTCCAATCACCCACTGGCTCACCTATTTGATTATGGACCAAAATTTATTTTTAACACCTACTTTCTGGCCCTTGAAAATTCTATTGATTTACCAGTTTCAGGGTCTAGATAGTCCTACTACAGGTCAAGTCCTGATCCTGCCTCTGCTCATGTTTGGGAAAGCCTCTTGCTAAGGAAGACTATACTAAAGTTAGTCTTTAAAGTGAAATTGAAATCATTAGTCACTCAGTCATGTCTGACTCTTCACAACCCCATAGTCTGTAGCCCACCAGGCTCCTCTGTCCCAGGAATTCTCTAGGCAAGAATACTGGAATGGGCAGCCACTCCCTTCTCCAGGGGATCTTCCCAACTTAGGGATGGAATCTGTGTTTCCTGCATTGCTGGCAGGTTCTTTACCATCTGAGCCACCATGGACGTCCTAAATTCAAGTTACATCAATAACTCAGTCAATAGGAAAACTTTTCTCTTATTGAAGTTTACTAGATTTGTTTTAAACTTAGACTGAAGTTTTTTTTTTAATTCTATAGCATCTCCAAAAATAAATAACAGCATTTCTTCATTAAATAAGTCTTTGCATCACTTGTTTTCATATTTTGAATCAGTAGGTTTCAAATTAGTTCTAGGTTCCCTGTGTAACCATTTCACATGTTCATTGCTTACCTCTGAAGCAAAAACTGCTTTTTCTAACCAGGCACCCTGCTGATATGCCATTTGAAAGAAAACATTACTATTTGAAGCATTATGAGCAACTGTGATTGGTTTTAAAGAACTCTTTCTATCTATCTCTAGCATGACTCACAGAAAGAATTATGTTTCCTCCTTGTCTCCAGGTTAAAAGAAGACTTAACTTCCTTCAGGTTGTGGGGACAAGGGGGGGGGATCTATGCTGAGCAAGTTCCTTCTTTGAGTAATACTTTCTTAATCAAGATTTCTAATCCCATTTCCTCTTTGAAATAGTTTACTAAACCTCTTAATGTACCTAATTACAGGCTAGATAAACTTGCTTTGGTAAAAGCTACCTATGCCTTGTACATAACATAGAATGTCTTTCTCCTCCAAATCACTGCTTATAAGATTTGAATCTCTCCTCATGTTACAGTTGAACAGTCTCTAACATGAAAGTGCATTTTCAGGATACTGAATAGAAATAAGACTAAAAATATATTCCCAAATGAATTTAGATGACACTAAAATCTAAAATTCTACATAAAGAATAGTGAAATGCAGGAAAAATTTTGAGCTTTTAGATTTCTTCATAAATGAATATAATTAATATCATAATTAATTTTCCTTGGCTTGGATTTTTAATGATATGATTTTACTACTGGAACACAATGCAATTATTTTTGAATCATAATTTTTTATTTAGAAGTTGAAGATATAGAATTCTTAGACTTGACAATGAATTAACATTTGTTTTAGGCTTCCATACAGTTACTATTCTCTAGCAAAGAATAAACTATATTCACCTTAATTAAAGTTAAGTCTCCAACTTACTCCCCAATGGAGAAAAGCACCATGCATGCATTTTAATTTAAATCAGCATCTTTGCCTTTAAATAAAGTAAATGTAATTGTATTTATGCAGACACATATTGGTGATAGAAGTATAAACCAGTATTACCTCCAAAGAGAGGAATTTGGCATTATATATCAAGATTAAAACCCTCACATCCTTTGAGCCTGAAATTTCATTTCAGGAGTTTTCCTTAAAGATACACTGGCTCATGGATTAATTAATATATGTACCAGGATGTTCACGGCAGCAGAGCTTGTAAGAGCAAAAGACTGGACACAAATTAAAGGTCTATCAATACGAAATTAGCTAAATAAATGTTGTTAAGTGCATGCAGTAGAATAAAATATAAAAGCTAATGTATTCATTCATTAAACAAATTTAAGTGTTTATCATGTGTCTACTATATTCCAGGCACTCTCTCCTAGGCACTGGAGATGCATGCAGAAAAAAAAAATACTTACTCTCATGTAGTTAATATTCTAGTTGGGTGTCAGAAGCAATACACAAATAAATGATGGTGATTAAGTTTGTTTTGGGGGAAAATATAAGGAAGATAGGAGTGTGGGGTGTTGAGTTATAGTAAAATGAAATGATATCTTTAGTACTAATATGGGAAAATTTCTAATTTATATTGTTAAATGAATGAAGGAAGGTACATAACAGTATGTAACACACACACACACATTTTTACACAACCAGAGAGTATTTGCTTACATAAATTAACTCTGAAAGATATGAAGAAACTGGCAACATTAGTTATCTCCTCAGAGGAATATTGGGCGAACACAGGCAGGAGATAGAGATTTCATTTTCTACTTAAGAAAATGTTGTGCCATGTAGTGTATTTATTTTAAAAATTAAACAAAGAGTTAGTATAAAAAATACATTTAAATTTACATATACCCATTAAGTCCTAATGCCAGAAGAATTGCTTTACATCTTTGGGAAGTATTAATGCTTTACAGTTTTTGGTAAAATATTTTTGACTGTAAATATTTTAATGATATAAAAAAGTTCTCACACTTTTTCTGGACGTCTCTCAGAATGATTTCATCTGCTCAGACCCCTGTTCCAAAAGGTAAAAAAAGGAAATAAAACAGCAAGGATGAGGACTTATATTTTTCTTTTTTTTTTTTTTTTTTGATGGTAAATTTATTCACAAGCCATTTGCCTAGCACTGAAGGTGACTGCTTACTGTCATTGGACACTTTAAAGACAGATTCAATATTTTAATGGCTCCAGCCCAATTGTAAGATGCACTTGAGAACTTGCAGAATTAATGAGTAACATGAAAATGAGCCTGGATTGGCTGTATATGTATAATGCATACCCTAGGCCAACCATAAGAAAGTTAAAAAAAAAAAAGAAAGAAAACTTATTTCCTAAGAAAAGAAAAATGTAAAATACTCAGTTGAAATGACAAAGGGCAGTGCAAGTTGAGTAAACTGAGGTCTAGAGAAAAAGCAGAATGGTTTGCTCAGAAATTCACGGTAAGATGCTGCACCAGGACTAGAACCAAATGTCACTTCCAGTTCAGTGACTTTCAGATGTAAGTAAATTCAACCTCGGTCTATATCTGCCCAAGTTCTACTGCATTCTTCTCACAGAAAGAGTGTCTATGAATTACCCAACTTCAAAAACTTGGTCATGTAAGCCTCTGTGGATATATACAGCCACCAATATATTGGGAATTCTATCATAAAAAAACAACTACTAGCTATGGTTCTAGTAGGTGAAGAGTTGGCCTGATTTATGCTTTACCAGACATCAGGTATGATTTCTAGTCCTTGCTGGAAAGTAGGGAGGGAGTACCGTCATTATTTTGTCTTGAAATTAGTATGGCATCCAAGACTTAGTAAACCTTCATATGTATGTGAACATTTTTTAAACTCTGTGATATATGAATACAGTTTTAGGTCAGGTTCCCAAAAAGGACAAGGAAGGACACAACTTCAGACAAAGTCTCAACCTCAGCCTCATGCTGTAGGGGAGGAGCTCTGGGACCTAAATTCTGCCTCGGGGAAGGTCCCAACTTGAGGCAAGCTTGCTGAGCGTTCATGACCTCTGCCAGACCATCCTTGGTAAGGGCTAGGACATGCTAACCCCCATGGATGTTGATGGGCACCATGTCACCAGCAGCCCAAGGGCAGTCCTCCAAAGAGGGTTACAGAGGCCATCCTCTAAGACCAAGCACATTGAAAGCAGCGGATGGACACATAGAAAGAGTCAGAGGGATCTGAGGGGACCTGCTGGGGTACCACCAGCATCTGATTCACGTATTATTACACTATACTTCCTAAAGATAAAGTATAAAAATATGATTAACCCCTGAAACCCATGTCACTTCATTGCAAATATATGGGGGGAAAGTGGAAACAGTGACAGATTTTATTTTCTTGGGCTCCAAAATCAGTGTGGCCAGTGACTGCAGCCACAAAATTAAAAGGTGCTTGCTCCTTGGAAGAAAAGTTATGACAGACCTAGACAGCATATTAAAAAACAGAGACATCATTTTGCCAACAAAGGTCGGTATAATCAAAGCTACGGTTCTTCCAGTAGTCATGTATGGATGTGAGAGCTGGGCCATACAGAAGACTGAGCACCTAACAATTGATGCTTTCAAATTGTGGCCCTGGAGAAGATTCTTAAGGGTCCAAGGAGATCAAGCTAGTCAATGCTAAAGGAAATGACCCTGAATATTCATTGAAAGTACTGATACTGAAATTGAAGATCCAGTAATCTGGCCACCTGCTGAGAAGAGACAACTCACTGAAAAGACCCTGATGCTGGGAAAGATTGAGGGCAGGAGGAAAAGGGGGTGACAGAGGATGAGATGGTTCAATGGCATCACCAACACAATGGACATGAATTTGAGCAAACTCCAGGAGATAGTGAGGGACAGGGAAGCCTGGCATGCTGCAGTCCATGGAGCCACAAAGACTTGGACATGACTTTGCAACTGAACAACAATCCCTGACCCCTATTATCTAAAGACAAATCTTTCCTTAGGAACACAGGTGAGGATGATATCTGCTTTTCATTTAGGACACATTTTAGGCTCAATACTGTCACCAACAAAGCCCGTTAACAATTCCCAGGAAATAAAAACAGAATCTGGGTAATAAGATAAATTTTAATGTTTTTTTTTCCTTTGTGCTTCATCCAGTTTCACTTGCTCATAGAGAGCCACGTGAAGAGAACTCTCACCTGGCACTTAAGAACTGCACTCCCAATGCAAAATGCCCCTGACACTGCAGCTTAGAGCCTGGAGCAGAAATGCTGCTCAGGACACTGCAACTCAAGATAGTGGGTTGGGTGGATGTGCAGAAACGCTGCCCCAGACACTGAGATCTGAAAACTAAGCACCTGCAGAAGTGCCGGCCCCTCTAGAACTCCGCCCTCTTCTCACTGAACCCCGCCCCCTCCTCACCTGCCCCTGAGACTCCTAAAAGCAGCTCCACCCACACCCTTTCTGGGAGAGCCTGTGCTCTAGAGCCCAAGTTCCAGCCTCCCCTTTCTTTGATGAAAGAAGAAAGCTTTCCTTGCAGCACGTGAGATATTTAAATTGTGGCATGCGAACTCTTAGTTGCAACATGTGGGATCTAGTTCTCTGACCAGGGATTGAACCCCACATGCCGCAACTAAAGATCCTGCATACCGCAATGAAGATTGAAGATCCATGTGCAACTCCTCAGACCCAGTGCAGCCAAACAAATAAAAAAATAAAGAAAAAGCTTTCTTTTGCTTCTGAAGGGAACTTGGTCTCATTCCATTTACTCAAACAATACTAGGCAAGAGGGCCCTTCTTGACCCAAAAAGGTCAGTAACAATACCCCCGTATACAAATATTTTTTTCAGAATGCATACACATATTCTAGAATAAATATTTGTAGAATTACATACATATTTTTAAATACATTTGCATAAGTGAAACATTATTCTTATTCACAATCATATTATTTCATGCTCCCAAATTTTCCCCTGGAAAGTCATTTCTCTCCCTTTAAATCCAGTCCACTTATTCAGGGTCCTGATAACTTTACCAAAATTAGAGCATGCTGAAGCTCTTATTTCACACACCTTCTAATTTTTTTATAATGGATAAAATGATCAATTTTTTCCTTTATCATGCAAAAAGAAAAAAAGCCATGTAAAAACCATACATTCACTTGAAGCACAGACACATGAATTAAATAAAAAGATGACTTTATTTTGTCTGAACTCAAAATCACACAAACCCAGTATGACAATACTCATCATAAGCTCATCAGAAGCTGTGCTGGCAGTCACATGTTTGACTAAAATATCAAAATATGCAAACAAATAGTTACATAAGGAATTCAGTTATTTCATTAGACCAATTATTTCAAAGCATAAGTGAAAAACAACACAGGGTATTCTTCTTTGGTGGAAAAGATTAAGAATAACTTTGCCTCTCTTTTACTCATCTCTTGGATAGTTTACTTACTCATCTCTAAAGCTGATTATTAATTTATCAAGAATACTAGTCTCTGGGTAAAATATAAGCAAAATCTCCTGTGGACTTCTCTGGTGCTAACCACATAACACCTTAATATTCAGACTTCCCACACTCTGTTGCAAAGTTTGTGTACTGCACAATGGCGCTGGGCTGACAGGCTGAGGGGTTTCTGAAATCCACTCATGTCCAGGAGCCAAGCTGGGGCTGTCAGGGCTGTATCTACCTACATCGAGGGGGTGCCTTGTCTTCATTAGCAGACGGCACCACAGCAGCTAATGGCAGACCTGTTCATCTTACTAAACATATCTAACCAGATACTTCTCCCTTTGAGTCTGAAAGTTTAGACTTCAGCCTAGAAACATTCTCAACAACCTAGCTATCCAGTCATGAACAATTACGCAGTTTCCAAAGCATTCCAACCTTGATTGCAAGCTGCTGCCAACTGAAGAATGTCTCTAGCCATCGGCTCTTCAAGGACTGAGTCGTTAGCCGCTGCAGTTGCTAACCTTTAACACACCCTGCCAGGAGTCTAGGGAGGAGACCAAGAATGAGGCTCTCTGTACTCTGGGAAAACTGACAGAACAGGCCTTCAAACAGTTAGATGTTTTTCAGGAGAAAAATCTTTATGAACCCAAACTTCTGCATCTTCCCGTACATAGAAAAACACTAAAATCATTAAGACATCTTTTCCTCATGACTAGCAGCAACTTTCTGGTGAAATGCAAGCCTGATTTCATGTACTCCCCTCACCAGAATCACATATATGCTGACTTTCCCCCTTACCTTCTTGGAACAGTTCCTCAGAGCCATCTAAGAGGCTGTATCTGGGGCTGTAGTCCTCAATAAGTCCCACAATAAAACTAAAACTCATAGCTCTCACATTGTGTATTTTTACGTCAGTTGACTCTGCTGAGGGAAAATTGTGTAGCTTCACACACACACACAAGATGCTTATGTATGGATGAAAATACATTTAGCCAGAAAACTGGTTTAGATACAGGAAAATATATATATATATTCTTCTTTTATGGGTGAGGTAATTGAGCTTAACAACCACATTCCACAAGAAGACATTTTGTCATATAAAATGGAAATACTCTCACAGTCAGAGAAAAGATAGCCTTTGCAGATTCTATGATGTCCTTAAATCCCCTCTTAGTAGCATCACTAGGATCTAACATTTGGATTTTATGACCCAAACAAAATTATTTCTTTATGTTCCAAAATTACCCTCTTTTGCCAGATATTTATGACTAATGTTTTGTATTCATTAAGTCCAAATGTCACAATTTTTTAAAATAAATAGATATAAATAATCTAATCCTTAAAATACCCAAGCTATTCTTCTGTGTCCTCAGGGAGCTTCCACAGCTTCTGTCTTTATAGAAGACAAAACAGGCTGTCAAGTATCTACCTTCTCATTTTCCATTTTCTAATTTCTTTCAATTGCCTCATTTGCTCAATGCTGTTCCAAAAATCAAAAATACCACATTTAGTAAAAATGTCCCCAATTGTTATCCAAAACTTAATTTTTCTCCTTTGATGGAAAATAATTCCACTGTTACTCCATCAACTATTGGAGAATTTGTAAAGGTTTAATTCTTTCATTTCTGACCACTATCCTTATTGTTGCTGTTTAGTCACTAAGTCATGTCTGACTCTCTGCAACCCCATGGACTATAGCCCACCAGGCTCCTCTGTCCATGGAATTTTTCCAGGCAAGGATACTGAAGTGGGTTGCCATTTTCTCCTCTAGAGGATCTTCTCCATCCCAGGATCAAACCTGCATCTTCTGCACTGGCAGGCAGATTCTTTACTGCTAAGCCACCAAGGAAGCCAGTATGCCACAGAGCACAAGTCAAATCATGAGACTCATGTACAGCAAGCTGAATGCCCTGCAGAAACAGAAATAGACTCAACTGCATAGTTTCAAAGGCCCACCTATATGAATCAATTAAAAAAAGAGCTCCATACTTTACTCTTCTGAGTACGAATTCAATTTCTGTCTCCACACTTCAGTATTAGTCCCTTTGCTCCCTCCAAAAGAGTGCAACAGGTATTCCCACTGTGCATACTTTTCTGGAGCTGATCCAGGGACATGGTGACACTTGCTCTGTATTAGCCTTCAGGTTACTGACAAAGACTTCTTCACCTTGTGTGAGCTTGGATGGAACTACTGTATGTGAAATACTGTTGCTAATGATAACTAGGGAGACACCTGGCATTTGCTCTCCAGTCCCCTGACATTCATGTTTCTACTTTGATTTTCTTGGTTCATACTCAAAGTTAGATTTTCTTGGTGGCACCCTGCCTGGCAGGAGAATCCTATCTGATCTGATGGAGTGATCCTGCAGGGAGCTGAGTCAAAGTAAGAGATAAATTTGATTCTTTGAAAACCCTGGCTCCATTAGAGCTAGAGTTGCTCCCTGCAGGAGCCTTCACTGGAAGGGATCCCACATAGATGGGTTGTATGCACATAGTATTTATGCATGCTACCTACTGACATGCATAAAATGCATGATCTGAGATTTACTCCAGTTTTAGAACACTCATGACACCTGACAAACATGTAGTAAAATCAGAATAAACAGCACTCACCTTTGCTGTTTCTATAATTATTTATAAGAAATTTCAAAGATGTCTTTTATGTTTCTCCCTTAGGAGAAGTGTGATTTTTTTTTAATGTGTTGGTTCTATAGAAGTTTGTAGAAATCCTCCTGGATTATGACCAGAGTAAAAATTAAAATGTATGTTTAAAGACATGGTTTTCTGAACCACATCAGAGAGGAAAGGACTTCACTAGTGGGCTGGATAACAGAAGAAACTAAATGTAAGAATGATAGCAAAAAAAAAAAAATGTAGCAGATTTATCATTCATGAGTACTTTTGTTCTTACTGATGTGTTTCAAGGAATGCTACAGTCAAATGATATGAGAAAACATTTCATTGAAATTTATTTGAACTGCAAGTGAAAAGACTAGATGATAACTTATTTAATATCAGAATTCTTGCAGTTTAGTTTGCCACCTCCCCCATTACAAGTACCCTCTGCCATCCCTCCCTGTCCTGGTCTGCCCTGGGAGGGCAGGGAAATGCTTCCCTATGGGAAATGCTTGACCTATGGGAAATGCTTCTTGTTTCTGGTGGTGTTTAACCACTGAGGAGCAGGGTGCTGGGAGGCTATGGGCAAGAATGGTCAGTTGTTAGTTGTGAGAACTTGGGCCACTTTACAAGGGACCCTAGATTCTGTGAAGTAAAGTGACCCAAGTTCTCACAACTAGCAATTAACCAATCTGAATGAATTAGTCCTACCCATATGGCAGAAAGTGAAGAACTAAAGAGCCTCTTGATGAAAGTGAAAGAGGAGAGTGAAAAAAGTTGGCTTAAAGCTCAACATTCAGAAGACTAAGATCATGGCATCCAGTGTCATCACTTCATGGCAAATGGATCGGGAAACAGTGGAAACAGTAGCTGACTTTATTTTTCTGGGCTCCAAAATCACTGCAGATGGTGACTGCAGCCATGAAATTAAAAGACACTTACTCCTTAGAAGGAAAATTATGACCAACCTAGACAGCATACTGAAAAGCAAAGACATTATTTTGTCAACAAAGGTCTGTCTAGTCAAGGCTGTGGTTTTCCCAGTGGTCATGTATGGATGTGAGAATTGGACTATAAAGAAAATTGAGCACAGAAGAATTGATGCTTTTGAACTGTGGTGTTGGAGAAGACACAGAGTCCCTTGGACTGCAAGGAGATCCAACCAGTCCATCCTAAAGGAAATCAATCCTGAATATTCATTGGAAGGACTGATGCTGAAACTAAAACTCCCATACTTTGGCCACCTGATGCAAACAGCTAATTCATTGGAAAAGACCCTGTGCTGGGAAAAATTGAGGGCAGGAGGAGAAAGGGACAACAGAGAATAAGATGGTTGGATGGCATCACCAACTCAATGGACATGGGTTTGGGTGGACTCTAGGAGTTGGTGATGGACAGGGAGGCCTGGCATGCTGTGGTTCATGGGGTCGCAAAGAGTCAGACACGACTGAGTGACTGAACTGAACTGAGGTCTCCTGATGCCCAGTCCAATTCTCAGCTCCTTTCAAAGTTCTGCATCAGTCTCTGGGTTACTAGCTTGTAAAATGGAGAGAAAAGTCAAGTATGTAAATTACACTGCAATGCAAATTTTATGTGTAAATTAATTTTGTATTTATTGATATATACTAAGAAGAACTTTGACATATATATGAAATCAGAAAGAAGGTTACTCAGGACACACAGCAAAGGGTTTCTTTTTGCCTTCATACATTCTGTGCTAATGTTATATGTCGGCACTCTAACTTTTCTACTGCAAGTATAATACATTTTTAAATGACTTGCTGTGCTTAGTCGCTCAGTCGCGTCCGACTCTTTGCGACCCCATGGACTGTAGCTGCCAGACTCCTCTGTCCATGGGGATTCTCCAGGCAAGCATACTGGAGTGAGTTGCCATGCCCTCCTTCAGGGGATTTTCCCAACCCAAGGATCAAATGCAGGTCTCCAGCATTGCAGGCAGATTCTTCCCATCTGAGCCACCAGGGAAGCCCCTTAAATGATGTAAATACCTAAATTATAACATATACTGATTTACTGATGTATCTAATAAAATGCTTTGAAATGGAGTGATATGCCTTTTAAATATAATTGAAGGGAATGAGGAGGAAGAAGTGAAGAGAAGTCAAAGTCGCTCAGTCGTGTCCGATTATTTGTGACCCCATGAACTATAGCCTGCCAGGCTCTTCTGTCCGTGGGATTCTTCAGGCAAGAATCCTAGAGTGGGTAGCCATTCCAGGGGATCTTCCCAACCAAGGGATCGAACCCAGGTCTCCTGCACTGCAGATGGATCCTCTACCATCTGAACTGCCAGATAAGCCCAAGAACACTGGAGTGGGTAGCCTATCCCTTCTCCATCAGATCTTCCCAACCCAGGAATCAAACTGGGGATTCCTGCATTGCAGGCGGATTCTTCATCAGCTGAGCTACCAGGGAAGCCCACCAAATGGACTCAAGAGTGACTGGGGGGACTTCCCTGTAGGTACAGTGGTTAAGAATCTGCCTGCCAGTGCAGGGGACATAGGTTCAATCTCTGGTCCGGAAAGATTCCACATGTCACAGAGCAGCTAAGCCCGTGCACAATCACTGAAGCCACATGCCTAAAGCCTGTTCTCCACCAACAAGAGAAGCCCAGGCCATGGGGAGCCCACTCTCTATGACCAGGGAGCAGCCCTGGGTCACCGAAACTAGTGGAAGTCCACGAGTAGCAAAACCAAAAATAAAGCATCAACAAATTTTTTTTTAAAAATATTTTAAAAGAGGACAAAAAGAAATGCTACCTTGAAAAAATAAAAGCAGAAAGTCTTTTTTTTTTTTTTTAAAGAATGTCTGGGGGAGTCTGAAGCCCTGATTTCTAGCTCTAGCCCCATCACTACATCACTACAGTTCTTTCCCTGGGTGTTAGTTTACACCTCTCCAAACAAAGGGGAGTCTCAGATGATTTACATTCTCTTTCATCTCCACTAGTCAATAATTCTACAAAAGAGAGAATTAAGTCAAGAGCCCCTCCTCCAGTTCAGTCACTAGTAAAATAGAGACATTTTTTCAAATACTTGTTGATGTGTCTTTTATACTTTTGTTTAAATTTTACAAATACAAATAAAAGGAGAAAATTCAATGACTATTTCCTCACTAATGCTGGAGTTCCTGAGAAATAAAATGTTGAAAATGCAGTTCTTTTGTCTCCTAGCTAGTCTAATAAGACTATAATTGTAGAGTAATTTTTCTTAATGCTTTCAGATAATTAACCACTTTCAGGATCTTCTAAGGGTTGTCTACAATTTCAAGGTTCTACAAATTAAGGCATCCATGTACTTCTGTTAAAAATTCCTTTTTTCAACATGCAAATAATTATATATTTTATGATTAAATATCCATTTCCAATCTTTCCTAACAGTTTTCATAACTGTTAAATAAATTGTTAATAATTGTGTGAAAATAGGGGTAAATCCAGTGTTATTACTGCATACCACAGTGAGCTTGATCGAGTTACTTCATTTCTTGTGTCTTGATTTTCTCATCTTTAACACAGAATGGGGACATCCCTGGCTGTCCAGTGGTTAAGACTCTGAGCTTCCAGTGCCAAGGGGCCCGGGTTTGATCCCTGGTTGGGGTAGCAGGATCTCACAAGCTTTGTGGTACTGGCCAAAAAAAAAACAAAAACCAATGAAGGTTTGCTATTATGAATTAAAATGAGATAATACAAGGAAAATTGTTCTGAATACAGCACCAGTTTTATCCAAGATAGTTAGTTACTGTTTGCTTTTTTTTAGTACATAGCACAATGCCTGACCAAATTAAGTAGCCATAAATACTTTATCAATGAATAGATGGTTGAATGAATAAATGATAACCAGTTCAGTTCATTTCAGTCACTCAGTCGTGTGCGACTCTTTGCAACCAGCATGATATATTCTGCATATAAGTTAAATAAGCAGGGTGACAATATACAGCCTTGACATACTCCTTTCCCAGTTTGGAACCAGTCTTTTGTTCCATGTCAGGATCTAACGGATACTTCTTGACCTGCATATAGATTTATCAGGAGGCAGGTAAGGTAGTCTGGTATTCCCATCTCTTGAAGAATTTTCCACAGTTTGTTGTGATCCACACAGTCAAAGGCTTTGGTGTAGTCAATAAAGCAGAAATAGATGTTTTTCTGGAATTCTCTTGCTTTGTTTATGATCCAACAGATGTTGGCAATGTGATCTCTGGTTCCTCTGCCTTTTCTAATTCCAGCTTGAGCATCTAGCAGTTCATGGTTCATGTACTATTGAAGTCTTGCTTGGAAAATTTTGAGCATTACTTTGGTAGCGTGTGAGATGAGTGGAATTGTTTGGTAGTTTGAACATTCTTTGGCATTGCCTTTCTTTGGGATTAGAATGAAAACTGGCCTTTTCCAGTCCTGTGGCCACTGCTGAGTTTTCCAAATTTGCTGCCATATTGAGTGCAGCACTTTCACAGCATCATCTTTCAGGATTTGAAATAACTCAACTGGAATTCCAACATCCCCACAAGCTTCATTTGTAATGATGCTTCCTAAGGCCTACTTGACTTCCCATTCCAGGATGTCTGGCTCTAGGTGAGTGATCACACCATCGCGGTTATCTGGGTCATGAAGATCTTTTCTGTATAGTTCTGTGTATTCTTGCCACCTCTTCTTAATATCTGCTGCTTCTGTTAGGTCCATACCATTTCTGTCCATTATTGCACTCATCTTTGCATGAAATGTTCCCTTGGTATGTCTAAGTTTCTTGAAGAGATCTCTAGTCTTTCCCATTCTATTGTTTTCCTCTATTTCTTTGCATTGATCACTGAGGAAGGCTTTCTTATCTCTCCTTGCTGTTCTTTGGAACTCTGCATTAAAATGGGTATACATTTCCTTTTCTCCTTTACCTTTAACTTCTCTTCTTTTCTCAGCTACTTATAAGACCTACTCAGATAACGATTTTGCCTTTTTGCATTTTTTTTTTTCTTGGAGCTGGTCTTGATCACTGCCTCCTATACAATGTCAGGAACCTCCATCCATAGTTCTTCAGGCACTCTATCAGATCTAATCCCTTGAATCTATTGGTCACTTCCACTGTATAATCATAAGGGATTTGATTTAGGTCATACCTAAATGGTCTAGTGGTTTTTCTTACTTTCTTCAATTTAAGTCTGAATTTGGCAATAAGGAGCTCATGATCTGAGTCACAGTCAGTTCCCAGTCTTATTTTTGCAAACTGTTTAGAGCTTCTCCATCTCTGGCTACAAAGATATAATCAATCTGATTTTGGTATTGACCATCTGGTGATGTCCATGTGTAGAGTCTTCTCTTGTGTTGTTGGAAGAGGGTGTTTGCTATGACCAGTGCGTTCTCTTGGCAAAACTCTGTTAGGCTTTGCCCTGCTTTATACACCAAGGCCAAATTTGCCTGTTATTCCAGGTATCTTTTGACTTCCTACTTTTGCATTCTAGTCCCCTGTAATGAAAAGGACATCTTTTTTGGGTCTTAGTTCTAGAAGATATTGTAGGTCTTCATAGAACCATGCAACTTAAACTTCTTCAGCATTAGTGGTTGGGATATAGACTTAGATTACCGTGATATTGAATGGTTGCCTTGGAAATGAACAGAGATCATTCTTTCATTTTTGAGATTGCAAGAAAGATAACTACTGCCCTTCAGATTCTCTGTTGAGATTTAGACTGGTGCCACAAGAGCTGATGTCACCCATCTAGATCTCCCATGTGGAGGTTGATCATTATCTTAGTTAACTGTGTTAAGGACCATTATGTTAAAAATGCTAATGGATGTGCAGTACTACAAGTCATTTTTTAAGATACTCAAGTAGTTCTAACCTAATTTTAGTTGTCAATAATCAATAATAATTTAATGTGTTCTCATGAGAGCACCTAGCAGAGATACACAATAACCTATCAATGGAAACACTTTCCTTTTCTTTTTTTTTTTTCCTTCTCTTCCCTAAAGAAGTTCATATTTTAGTGGATGCATCAGTCAGTATAATCTAACCTATATTGTGGTTTAAAAAAAATCTCCAAATTTTAGTCTTAAAACAACTAAACTTTATTTTTTACTTAGGGTACATGTCTATTAAAAGTCTCTTAGGAGCTCTGCTCCTTGCAGTTATTCATGGGCCCAGGATGATAGAGCAGGTATCATCTCAGCCATTTCCAGTTGTTATACTAAGGGGTATCATTCTGGAAGGTCTCACATTTGCAACTAGATGCACCACCTTAGAAGTGACATGCCTCTCATCTGCTTACAGCTCACTGATCAGAACTAGCCACATGGCCCTAGCCAATGACAACAGCCTAGGAAGCACAATCCTACCACGTCCCCAGAATGCAGAGAAGCAGAAATATGTGGGAAGATCCACAAATGACTATCATAGAGACATAAACAGTGAGTGTTTGGAACGAACTAACTCTATCCTTAACTCACTCAAGTCACTGAGAAATCTTGCTTCAAGCCATATTTATTCTGAGGAGAAAGAAGCAAGATTGGGGAGAGAGATGATTAGGAAAAATGGGGAAAGGGAGAAAGAAGAGAAAGATAAAAACATCAGGAAGCAAAGCAGGAAGGTAGAAAAGGAACAAATCAAAGAAAATACAATTATTCCAAAATATTCATCATCAATGAAAGGGTATGTGAGCTCTAGAATTTTTAGAGACTTCAGTTTCTCTTTGAAATTTCCAAAATTACTAAGGTTTTTGGATTTTCTATTTATTGTTTCCTAATAAAATGGCAAAAAATTATTATTTGAACATTTAACCATTTTCAGTGATTTCAGAGACATCATACTGTAGGATAGTTATTTTTATCTCTAAGACCAAACCTGAGGCGGGAAGTTTAATAAGAAACTATTCCACTAGTGTAGTGAGTTGGATCACAGAATGGAGGAGGGCAGAAAGGTAAACGGGAAGGAAGCAGAGTGAAAAGAAATAATACAGCAGACAATATGGTCCCAAGAAAATGATCCAAGAATGAGAAAACCCTGACCCCTAGGTTGGTAAAATAAAGTAGCAGAGAGCTTTCAGTTTGTGAGTTCTCTGACCTTTTTTAGGAATGGACTATTTACACTTTGGATGACATTCCAGATGGTTTCAAAGCCATGACAGTCATCAGAGCAAGAGGTTAAAGATGGTGAAGAAGGAATCGAATTTTCCCAGGACTTGCTCAGAATCCAGGGCTCAGTCAGGAAAGGAAGCTGTGCTGAAGTCACCTGTGCCAGCACCTGCTGGGGGAGCCCCAGGAGCAAGATGTGGAAGAAGGACTTCAACCTGCAACCTTGGTGATTGCCAGGTGTAGCAGATGGCACTTGCTGGACATGGATGCCCATTAGCCCGGAACACCTACTCACAAAGAACCACCTGGCAGTGTTCATTATTACTCCCTAGGTTCAGCTAATCTGGGCAGCCTCAGGAAGCACAAAAATCACACACAAAAAAATATTACATTAAGTTTATTACAATTCCCCCATTGCATAGTAAGTTCTTAATTCCCGGATATATGTTTTCTAAATCTGTATTTCATTGTTGTGTCTCTACTTTTCCTGAAAAGATTTCTGTATAATTCTCAAGTATTTAAGTATTCAAAGTAAAATATTATTTTGGAGGTAAGAGTTCCATTCTTTTGCTGGAAGAAAACTTTTCCTGGGAAGAAGTTTTTGGCAGCTGGTCCCCTGACAAACATCTAAAGAGCCAATTACTGCGTGTAATTTTAAAAGCTGAAAAACAAATGATGATGTTATGGGTTCATTACCCTCATAGCATTGTCAATGTGTTCTCAGAGAATCCTGGGAGCGGGTAGAGGGTGGGGGAAGACTGTTCCTGGGAATCTCCCCCAGGGAAAGTCTCTGTGAATATTTTCCCTTGAACTGTGTTACTAATTCAGCCCTGGGCAGAGCCCTGAAATGCTGGCACAACCCGCGGAAAGGGGTTCCTCCTCCAGCTCTCCTTCTGACTCCATCCCCACTCCCCAGCTCCCACATGTGACTCCTGCTGGGGACCCTGCCTCAGGTTGGCAAAGCCTGAGCGTGGCTGTCAGAGAATCACACTTCCCCACCCTCCGAGGGCACTGCCCACAGGCCTGCCATATGCTGCTAGATCCAGGAAAGAGCCTCTGCCTACAATTATGAAATATGAATTCTCTGAAAATTCCATTGTCAAATGCTCCTGGAGCAAATCAACTTGGGGTGAAGTTTTCAAAATGTTCTGCTCACCCCACCCCCAGCACTGTGTACAAGAAAAGGAGCAGATGGGTTGACATTTGAAATGTCATTGCTTTATTCTATCCAGTTTCCTCACTCATAACCATGAGATACTAAAGAGCAGAAGAGAATATTCTCTAGACCATGATCAGTTCAGTTCAGTTCAGTTTAGTCACTCAGTCGTGTCCGACTCTTTGCGACCCCTTGAATCACAGCATGCCAGGCCTCCCTGTCCATCACCAACTCCCGGAGTTTACTCAAACTCATGCCCATTGAGTCGGTGATACCATCCAGCCATATCATCCTCTGTCGTCCCCTTCTCCTCCTGCCCCCAATTGCTCCCAGCATCAGTGTCTTTTCCAATGAGTCAACTCTTCGCATGATATTCGAATGATATTCGACCATGATACTAGGCCATAATTATTTAAGGGCCTGGGGCCTGAAGTGGAAGCACATATTTACATTGTGTGAGATAATTTTCTTAGATGATTAGTGAGAAACTTTGGCCACTGGTAGGGAATATTTAATTACTGTCCCCATAACTAGGCCAAAAAATATTTACTGTGCACCCACTCAGCTCACTACCATCTGTAGAGGATACAAAGATTCACAGCTCCTGATTTTTAAGACACAACATTCTTTGGAAGATAAAACATATTCTAAAAAAATCTCTGATCCAGGGATTTATATGCAAATTTTTAGAGATATATGTCAGTGAAAGTTCTAAAGAAGGTGAGATTCCATTCAGCAAGGCCAATGGAACAGCTTCAGAGAGTAGCCGAACAGAGCCGGGCTGGGGTTCCCAATCGAGAAATCCAAAGCCCTCTGCACAGCCCGCCGGCCCCTACTCAGCTTGGCTGCTACCCCTTTGCCTTCATCCAGTATCAGCCTCTCTGAGCCCACACTATCCCTACACTCTGCACTTCTCTCCATGCCTGGCACCTGCAAGTCTTCCCAGCTTCGGCAACTCTACACTTGTCTTCCAGGAGTGTGATGTCTCACGTTCTGGATATGGACAAGCCCTCTTGGTCAGGTCTCAGGCCACATGTCTGCTCAGTTCCTTTCTCTCTCCTCTTTACTAGTTGGCTTTCTCTACTTCTTCACAGTTTCTACTCTTCATGATGGTGTCCAGCTTGTGGCTGGATTCAGTATGATGTGGTTCCAGATTGGGCTTGACATGATCCTCGTTCCAGCCACAAACTGACATAACAGTCTTCATGTCTCTTGGCTTGAATTCTCAGAATAGGCCTTCCTACCTAACATTAGAATATGTGCCTTGCTGGCCCAGGTGCTCACAGTAATGAGGTTGGGGGTTATGGTTGGATAAGATTATAAAAAAGCCTACAAGGAGGGAAGGTGATCAATCTTGTTCCATATTCTAGTTCTACTGAAATATTTTCTTATTTCATTGCTTAATTATTTCATAAATTCTATTAGTTTTAATTAGTTTTAAGGGGACTTATCTGGTAGCTCAGATGGTAAATCTGCCTGCAATACAGGAGACCCGGGTTTGATTCCTAGGTCAGGAAGATCCCCTGGAGAAGGGAATGGCTACCCACTCTAGTATTCTGGCCTGAGGAATTCCAAGGACAGAGGACCCTGGTGGGCTACAGTCTATGGGGTTGCAAAGAGTTGGACACAACTACGTGACTTAACACACACACACAACACACACACATATTAGTTTTAAAGTATACTCCTTGGGTTTCTGAATATTCAAATGTATCATCTAAATATAATAATTTGGTTTCCTTTGCGTTTCTTTGTGTGTTTCTTGATCAACCCACAGGAGGATAAATAATAATACTATGCTTCTGAATATGCTACAATACTTAAATAAATTAATACAAAGCCCTTAGGACAGTATTTAGCACAGCACATTCGAATATTTATTATTGTTATAATAATAATATTATTGCTAATTTTCATGGTATGGTATTTTGTAGGACTTTAAAATTGGAAATAAGATACAGGATATTGGTACTGTAAGGATACCAGGTAGAAGAACTTTACAGAAATATAAACATATAAGATGTGATAAAATTTTTAAATGTTAAACTATAAGCAGGTGATTTTATTATATGCACTGAGAGAAATACCAAATTTATTTATTTATTGGCCTCACCTCATGGCTTGTGGGATCTTAGTTCACCAGCTAGGAATCAAAACTGAGGCCCTAGCAGGGAGATTGCCAAATCTTAAAAGTGGGTGACAGGGAATCCCCAAGAAATACTAAATTTAAAAACTCATTTTACATGTGTCCACTGAACAATATTTCTCAGGAAAATATTTACTCCCTTTCCTACTTCTTCCAACCATTACAATAAACATTCACAAAGCACTTATTACATACCAGGCTTTAACCCACATGATAAGCATCTTAGATGAGGTTCTACCCGAAACAGACCCTTAGGTAAAAGGTATGAATGTAAAGAGTCTGAGTGAACTTGAATGATTCCCGAAAGTACCAGTAAGAGGAGTAGGGAAGTGAGATGAGGAGGAAAGGAAGGTAATAAAAGGGGTTACATGCAGGTTACCACTCAGGACAATGGGGCTCAATCCCACCAAGAACTCTGGGAGCCAGTGTAGGCCATGTCTCAGAGTCACTTCAACCCAGGGGCAAGGCTGCTATCTCCTGGGCACTTCCTGCCTGTCTTGCACGTAGGCCAGTGGACTCCTGTCACTAGAGAAAACGCCAAAGGCCAAAAGTCAACAAGCTAACAGTTGGGAGCACTCTGGTGGACATTCAGAGGACATATGGACCCGACAATGACAGCATAAGCTATCATCAAGATTCAAAGATGATTTCACTCTTCAGAACACTCCTAGCTCTATGGAGAAATTAATGAGAAAAAAATTCTATGAAGTACCTAAATGCTTGTGACATATTTCCTGCAGAGTATTTAATAAATTGCCTAGACACTTTTATAAGCTTACAATTAAAAAGGGAACCATGAAAAATAGCTCCTTAAACAGCTTACTGAGAGTCCATGGGCTAGGATTATATACAATTTAAGATAAAACTGAATTTTTGCAAATTATTCACCACTACAAATATTAGCTATCTCTTATGGTTACTTATGGGAAAGTTAAAGAAAATAAAGAAGATACAAAACTCTTAAGACAGTGCCTAACTCATATAATCATTTAATATGTGCTTATGAACTATAAGCTGCATATATGCTCATAGTTCAAATAATAATAGAGTAAAAATAAAATAATATTAGTACATGCAAGTGATATGTGGTAAACTGTATCACTGTTCAGAAATATTTACTGACTCTCCCTAACAGGAAGATACTTTAGGCTTGACCATGTGATTGTTTCAGTCCATGAAATGTAGGTGGAATTAACATGAAACACATTCAGAAAAAAGTTGAGGCATCATTTGGTCCACCATTGCTCTCTTCTCTCTTCTATAAGGTACGATCAGCACATGCCAGATCCATACCACTCTTTCATCCTGCATTTCAGCATGAAGACAAGATAGGCCATCAAGTTGACCCAGGGTGTAAAATGAGCAAGAAATAATATTGTTATTGAACGCCACTAAGATTTAGGGGCTGTTTATTATTGAAAAATAACTCAAACTAAGCTGACTGATAGAACATGAATGGGGAAAAAACCACATTCATGCTTATAATACATATTCTAAATTCTCTGAATGCAAAGGGAAGTTAGAAATCATCTAGTCAAACTAGGAGGTTCTAATGTCCTTGGAGAAGAAGGGAAAAAAGTAAGTAGCTATAAGTATAAGCCATGGTTCTCATAACTATCTGTCCTAGTGTCCTGTATTTAGAAAAATTAGTTCTTTAATATGCTAAAATGAAATTCATGTCATGACCCAGTAACCATATAACTTCAAAAAAAATTATAAGCTATATGCTAAATATAAGAAGGAGAAATGTTAATAAAATGAGAATAATTTACAAGGTAATATATATTTCAACATTACTATAACATGTGTTTCAATATGTGTGAACATACTTGAAGACATCTACATAATTCAAATAAAGAAGACAATGAAAGTTCAGAAAATTCAGGCTACTGGGTAGCCACTTGGATCTCTGAACAGAAATCATGTCTTAAGCCTCATGTCTTAGCAGTGAATAGAAATCAGTGATAAGACATATAATAACAGCAGAACTGTTAACATGACAAAGAAAAACTAATCTTAACTAAGGTGGCAGCAACATAATTAAGATAAATTACAGACTGTCCATAAAAGAAAATACAAAAATATATTTTTTTCACAAATAAGCTGGACCTGACTTATAACTTATTTCAGAATAATTCACTTTTTATAACATATTATGGAGAGTAAAAAAATATTATCACAGAAAACATATGTCATTTTAAAGTTTCAAACATATGAATGCATAATTATATCTCTTATATACAAAAAGTCCTTGGGCATACAATGGAGTACTGCTCAGCAATAAAAAGGAACAAACTACTGATACAAGTAACAATTTAGTTGAATCTTAAAAGCGTTATCCTGAGTAAAAGACAAAAACCATATTGACCTTGTCAGAAAACAGATTACTCACTGTCAAGGGTTCAGAGTAGGGGAAGGTTATGACTAAAGCAGCATTTTGAGGGAGTTTTTCGAATAATGGAACTTTTCTGTTTCCTGATTATAGTGGTGGTCACACTGAAGCTATCTATGTGTTAAAACCATACTACCAAAAAAAAAAAAAAAAACTACCGTCAATTATAAAAAAAAAATCATTGTATAAGTCAAGGTTCTTTACAGAAACAGAAACCACAGGATGGTGTGTGTATGTTTGTTACAAAGAATGGATCACTTGATTATGGAGGATGACAAGACCAAAGCAGCAGTGTGAGCTGGCAATCTGGAGACCAAGGAAAGTCAATGGTACAGGTGAATTATGAAGACAGTCTGCAGAAGAATTTCCTTTTGCTCAGGGAGGCTGGTCTTTTTGTTCTATTCAGAACTTCAACTTCTTAGATAAGGCCCACTCACATTATGAAGAACAATCTGTCTTACCCCCAATTCACCAGTTTAAGCATTAATCCAATTCAAAATCACCCTGCATAAAATTAACCATCACAATCATGGGAGTCACATTCTTCAATAAGCAATGGAAAATTGATGGTGGAATGGAAAAAAGAAAAAGTAATATAACAAGTCACAGTCAAGCCAAGAAGCACCACAATCATAAATAAACAAATTATTTACATGTAATTTTCATGATTCTTATCATCTGACTTCAATATTTAAAGAGTATGTGATGGAAAAAAAGAATTTTTTAAACAAATTTTATTCACAAAACTTCATATTTTTTCATAATATTCTGTCTATCTACTCATTTAATAATGTTAATTTAAAGTGTCCATGCTTAGTAGCTCAGTCGTGTCTGACTGACCCCAGTCATATTTGTAACCCCATAGACTGTAGAGCCTGCCAGACTCCTCTGTCCATGGGATTTTCCAGGCAAGAATACAGGAGTGGGTTACCCACTGCTGTTTCCCACTACAGGGGATCTTCCAACCCAAGATCGAACCCACATCTCTTGTGTCTCCTGCACTGGCAGGTGGATTCTTTACCACGGCACCGCCTGGAAGCCCATTAATTCTAAGGCAGTCTGTTAAGGAAATCTCTAATTTTTGAATCTTATCACAGATAGTCTTTGCATCACACAGTCCTTGCTTCACTACGTTAACTGAAACCATGCATTTCAGAATCATGCAGAGGGAGGCCACAGCTCCACTATGCACAAGTTTCAATTAACATGGGTGCTGTGTAAAGCAAGGACTGCCTGTATGTATTGACTGTGACAGATACAAAACAAACTGAAATATGTGTACCTGTTAGCAGTCCTGATACCACAAATAGCATTGTTGTCAGTCAAGTGAGCTTCTAAAATTGCAAATCACTCTTGGGAAATTTTCAAACAAAACAAAGAACAATATCTTATTGGTTTTCATGGTGTTTGCATGCCTGGGAAATTTGATATATATTAAAAATATACAAAAAATACTTTATATGTATATCCCTAGATGCCTGTCTGGTAAATGTCAGTAGCAACTGACAAATCCCTTCCTACATATTGTGATAAACAAATATTCCCCACAAATTACCAAAATGCTTCTAAAGAAGCAGAATACTCTCAAATGAAACCATTTCTTACAGCATTAAATGCATGCATGCTAAGTGACTTCAGTAGTGTTGGACTCTTTGCAACCCTATGGACTGGGGCCCTCCAGGTTCCTCTGTCCATGGGATTCTCCAGGTAAGAATACTGGAGTGGATTAACAAATTGGAAGATAAAAACCATATTATTATCTCCATAAATGCAGAGAAAGTCTTTGACAAAATTCAACACCCATTTATGATAAAAACTCTCCAGAAAGCAGGCATAGAAGGAGTAAACACCAACATAATAAAAGCTATATATCATAAACCCACAGCAAACATTATCCTCAATGCAAACAAATTGAAAGCATTTCCTCTAAAGTCAGGAACAAGATAAGGGTGCCTACTCTCACCTCTACTACTCAACAGAGTTTTGGAAGTTTTAAAAATAGCAAACAGAGAAGAAAAGTAAATAAAAGGAATCCATATTGGAAAAGAAGTAAAACTCTCGCTGTTTGCAGATGACATAATACTCTACATAGAAAACCGTAAATACACCACCAGAAAACTGCTAGAACTAATCAATGAATATAGTAAAGTTGCAGGATATAAAATTAATATACAGAAATCCCTTGCATTCCTATACACTAACAATGAGAAAACAGAGAAATTAAGGAAACAATCCCATTCACCATTGCAATGAAAAGAATAAAATACTTAGGAATAAATTTATGTAAAGAAGCAAAAGACCTATATATAGAAAACTATAAAACACTGATGAAAGAAACCAAAGATGACACAGATAAATGGAGAAATATACCATGTTCCTGGATCAGAAGAATCAATATAGTGAAAAATGAGTATATTACCCAAAGCAATCTATAGGTTCAAGGCAATCCCTATCAAGCTACCAATGATATTTTTCACAGAACCAGAACAAATAATTTCACAATTTGAATGGAAATACAAAAACCTCAAATATTCAAAGCAATTTTGAGAAAGAAGAATGGAACTGGAAGAATCAACCGGCTTGACTTCAGACTATACTACAAAGCTACAGTCATTAAGACAGTATGGTACTGGAACAAAGATAGAAATATACAGATCAGTGGAACAAAATAGAAAGCCCAGAGATGAATCCACACACCTATGGACACCTTATCTTTGACAAAGGAGGTAAAAATATACAATGTAAAAAAGATAATCTCTTTAACAAGTGGTGCTTGGAAAACTGGTCAACCACCTGTAAAAGAATGAAACTAGAAAGAACACTTTCTAACACCATACACAAAAATAAACTCAAAATGGATTAAAGATCTAAATGTAAGACCAGAAACTATAAAACTCCTAGAGGAAAACATAGGCAGAACACTCTCTGACATAAATCACAGCAAGACCCACTATGACCCACTCCCAGAGTAATGGAAATAAAAGCAAAAATAAACAAAAGGGACCTAATTAAACTTAAAAGCTTTTGAACAATGAAGGAAACTGTAAGCAAAGTAAAAAGACGGCCTTCAGAACAGGAGAAAATAATAGCAAGCAAAGCAACTTACAAAGAATTAATCTCAAAAATATACAAGCAGTTTATGCAGCTCAATACCAGAAAAATAAACAACCCACTCAAAAAATGGGCCAAAGAACTAAACAGACATTTCCCCAAAGAAGACATACAGATGGCTAACAAACACATGAAAAGATGCTCGACATCACTCATTATCAGAGAAATGCAAATCAAAACCACAATGAGGTACCATCTTATGCTGGTCAGAATGGTTGCTATCAAAAAGTCTACAAAGAATAAATGCTGGAGAGGGTGTGCAGAAAAGGGAACCCTCTTACACTGTTGGTGGGAATGTAAACTAGTACAACCACAATGGAAAACAGTGTGGAGATTCCTTAAAAAACTGGAAATAGAACTGCCATATGACCCAGCAATCCCACTACTGGGCATACACACTGAGGAAACCTGAATTGAAAGAGACACATGTACCCCAATGTTCATCGCAGCACACTTTACAATAGCTAGGACATGGAAGCAACCTAGATGTCCATAGGCAGATGAATGGATATGAAAGTTGTAGTATACACACACAATGGAATATTACTCAGCTATTAAAAAGAACACATTTGAGTCAGTTCTAATGAGGTGGATGAAACTGGAGCCTATTATACAGAGTGAAAGTCAGAAAGAAAAACACCAATACAGTATATTAATGCATATATGTGGAATTTAGAAAGATGGTAATGGGCATCTGGGTTGCTTCCATGTCCTGGCTATTATAAACAGTGCTGCGATGAACATTGGGGTGCACGTGTCTCTTTCAGATCTGGATTCCTCAGTGTGTATGCCTAGAAGTGGTATTGCTGGGTCATATGGCAGTTCTATTTCCAGTTTTTTAAGAAATCTCCACACTGTTCTCCATAGTGGCTGTACTAGTTTGCATTCCCACCAACAGTGTAAGAGGGTTCCCTTTTCTCCACACCCTCTCCAGCATTTATTGCTTGTAGACTTTTGGATAGCAGCCATCCTGACTGGCGTGTAATGGTACCTCATTGTGGTTTTGATTTGCACTATATGCAAAACAGAAAAAGAGACACAGAAGTACAGAACAGACTTTTGAACTCTGGGGGAGAACGTGAGGGTGGGATGTTTTGAAAGAACAGCATGTATACTATCTATGGTGAAACGGACCACCAGCCCAGGTGGGATGCATGAGTCAGGTGCTCTTGCCTGGTGCACTGGGAGGACCCTGAGGAGTCGGGTGGGGAGGGAGGTGGGAGGGGAGATCGGGATGGGGAATACGTGTAACTATATGGCTGATTCATGTCAATGTATGACAAAACCCACTGAAATGTTGTAAAGTGATTGGCCTCCAACTAATAAAATAATATTTAAAAAAAAAAAAAAAAAGAAAGATGGTAATGATGACCCTATATGCAAGATAGCAAAAGAGACACAGATATAAAGAACAGACTTTTGGACTCTGTGGGAGAAGGAGAGGGTGAGATGATTTGAGAGAATAGCATTGAAACATGTATATTACCATATGTGAAACAGATGACCAGTCTAAGTTCAATGCCTGAAATAGGGCACTCAAAGCCAGTGCATTGGGACAACCCAGAGGGGTGGGATGGGAAGTGAGGTAGCAGGGGGGTTTGGGATGGGGGAACACATGTACACCTATGGCTGATTTATGTCAATGTATGGCAAAACCACCACAATTTATAAAGTAACTAGCCTCTGATTAAAATAAATTAATTTTTTAAAAATGAAATGGGTTGCCATGCTCTCCTCCAGGGAATTTTCCCAATCCACAGACTGAACCCACCATCTCTTATGTCTGCCACATTGGCAGATGGGTTCTTTACCAGTAGTACTACTTTGGAAGCCCCTTTTCTTATTGCTACTTTACACCAAAACCAATAACCCCCATAAACTTGACTCTTAAGCTAATAAGAGGAGAATCATCAGAAGAGGCCATTGCCTTTAAAATAAACTGAAGACAGACATAGAAGAAAATGATGCCCTTGGAGTCATGCAGTAAGTTCATCCTGTGATTTAGCTCATGGGCAATAGATACATTGTCATTTTGTTTATTTTAAAATTTTGTTTGTAAACTCAATGTCCACAATACATTGCCATGACAGTATAGCTCTGATCTGTGTAAATGTTTTGGTAACTCATTAAAATGACAATTCACTACTTCAGTTATGCTTCTGATAGTATCACTCATTTTTAGATCATTCAATTAGTAAAGACAGTGGTGTCCTTGATTATAAGACACTGTCACTATTTCTGAAAAAAATAAAGGAATGTACTTCCCAATGATTGTTTATCACTTGATAATTACAGACTCCTTGCAGCTATTCTCTGTATTTCAAGAACTCCTATTTTTTCCTCAGAATCCAGCAGTTCTTTGCTTTAATTTATTTTCCTCTTAAATACCTCCTGCTATTTAAGCAATAATTCCTTCTAAATCAATTGTTAGCAGCAGTTAATGACCGGTTGGTTAATTAATAGCTCAAAGCAAAGCTGAGGGTGTTCCCTGTGCTAACAAACCACCAGCCTCTAACTGGGGTATTATTGTTAATGTACCCTGTAATCATTGGCTTCTCAAACAACCTCACTGCTGCATATTATTTTATTTTAACTAAAAAAGATGAGTTGAGTGGGAAATAGGTGACAGCACTATACAGTCAATCATAACACTATACACATTTTGAAACTATTTGCATGTTCAGATTGATCCTTATTTCCACAGGATGTGCCAATAGGCAGGGGGATGAAATATCAGCCTGTACTGTTTAGGAAGTTCTTTTAACCACAGCAGTTTCCTCTCTTCAACCTCCAGTGCTCCAAGCCTGGTGTAGCTGCAACAGCCTCATGGCATTCTGAATCTTTTCTGTTCCAAAATTGTACTCTTAAGCACTGCACTCCTGGCAGTAGGAGAGAAACTGTGCTGCACATTTTCCACCTGATAAACATATGGTTTACTTACTGACACCAGATATGCCTTTTGTACAGCTAATAGAGAGGATATGTGCTTAGTAATTAGTGCAAGAAACAAAACATGAAGAGTCCTTAGTTCCTAACATCTTCTGTCTTGTTCTGTGCAACCACAGGGAAGCGATTTGGCAAATCTCTAATTCTCGTGCTAATAATTCTAACAATCAACCTAAATTAAAGCGAAGATGAGTATTCATCAGAAAAGCGTCTAGAGGAGCTATAATGCCCTCAAGTTTTGCCTCTTCTAGAAAAGTATTTATGAACATGTTGAATGAAAATAAATATCAAGTAGATATTTTGTGTTTCACTAAAGTAATGCCTTCATTTTTCTATGTCCTCTTCTTTTTTTTTTTTTTTTTTAATCAATTCCTTGAGAGAGGACTGGCAAGAAAGTTTTGGTTGTGCCAGCCAATCCTCACCATGTATCTATCACACATTGAGATACCTAGGGTGAATAATTCTGTGAAGGGTTAGGATATGAATATTAGCTAGCATTTTCCCTTATAGATTTCAATGTAATAGACTATTGCTGGATAAAACAGGGTGTTATGATGGAATATAAATCTCAAACCCCAACTTTAAGGATTTTCTGACAACATGATGACATGGTCTTTCATAGACCATAATGGAAGAGAAAGCTGATGAATTAAAAGGAAGGAAAAGTATAGGCTATTCAAGAATAGGGAAGATTCTGAAGGGGAAAGACATGGGAGATACATAAACACTAGAGGGAAAAAAGATGAAAATGAAAGATACTATGAAATACACTTCCAGTAAAAGTCATGTGGTGTACTTATGCCTGTGAGAACCAGAAATAATGCTTTCAGTTGAGTTACAAAGGAAATAAGAGTCGGAGTCCATGTCCCCTGATCTCCAACAGGATTTCAAACTTGGTTCGCAGGCAGTTGCCTAGATTGTTATTAAAGGTTACTCACTGGAGCTCCAGTCTATCTATATTTTAGTATTTTCATGATTTCTAAAATTTCACTGTTTACTGAAACTGACTCAGATTCCCAGAATAAGCAAAACATATCCATTAATATAATACTCAACATGTTCCCGGTCTATAGAGATGATTAACAATATTAAAGATTAAATTTGTCCACAGAAATGACTTTTTGACTGAACTAAAGTTCCCGTGGCAACCCACTCCAGTGTTCTTGCCTGGAGAACCCCAGGGACAGGGGAGCCTGGTGGACTGCCATCTATGGGGTCGCACAGATTTAGACACGACTGAAGCAACTTAGCAGCAGCAGCAGCAGCAAAGTTCCCAAATGGATTGCTCTCCCATAAGTCTACCTGTAATGGTCTAAACTTTGAGGTATGATGTTCCCACCAGAGATATAAAAGATATTCCTTGCTATGTGTCAATTTAAACATACATATTTGCATTTAGAGAGAATGTGTGCCCACTAAGTCGTGTCTGACTCTTTGTGACCCCATGGACTGTAGCCCACCAGGCTCCTCAGTCCATGGAATTTTCCAAACAAGAAAACTGGGATGGGTTGCCATTTCCTACTTCAGGGGATTGTCTTGAACCAGGGATCAAACCCGTGTCCTTTGTGTCTCCTGCATTGGCAGGTGGATTCTTTACCACTAGCACCACCTAAGCCCCTTTGGGAGAATTTATTCAAATTTGGCAAGGACTTATTTTCTTAACTTTATGTTAATATTAATGGGAAAATATAACTTTGGCTTGCTGAGAATCTAGTCTATTCTAGGTACAGAACCTTATTCCCTTTAATCCTAACAATGAATCTCCCTGGTTAGTATTATTAAATTTTATTGTGCATACTGAAGACACCAAGGTGTAGAGATGTTAAATAACAGCCAAAAGTCAGTCAACTAGCAGTGAGCAAAGCCAGAGTCAAAGCAGATTTCTGCCCAATGCCAACACATAACACTATTATATCTAACACATAACACTGATCTTTGAATCTCACATCAATCTCTAAGTCAGAGCATGTTGCTTCTGATGATCCACAATCATCCTTTTCAAGTTCCATCCTTATACCACATTCACTTAATATTTTCTTAAAATTTATTTACAACCATAGAGTTATTTGGGAAAAAAACAGAATGTGAGATCATTTTTAGTTTCTGAAGTGTCTTGATTAAAGTTAGATGGCTGACACTGAAACAGTATCCCTCATCTCAAAGCTTTTGGCTGAGTGGAAACCCAACTGATGGTACACATGATCAGGACATGGTCCCCAGCGCCATGAAAACACTCAGGGTTTTATTATTATTATTATTATTATTATTATTATTATTATTATTATTATTATGTTCAACAGACTTTTTCAAGAATCGACCAGGGGTGAGTATGTCTTCCAGTTTCCCTGAAGGGGTGCTCAATCTAGTTAAAGAGAAGGAAAACCAAACAGTTCGTAAGTGAACACAGTGCAACAATGGGAGAGTCAGCAGCAACCTTTGGGACTTTTAAATTATTTTTGCAGTAATTTATAGCTGTGGGCCTGAATCAACAACATTACTTCCATATTTGCCAAAGCAAGAACAACAAAACCCCCATGTATGCCCTACTCTTATCAAACGCAGTTTCTTTATTAAATTGACTTTTGTTTCAGGTTGACCACCTAGACTTCTCTGCTTTAAAGCAGGCTGTTGTATAAGCTGTCATAGCTACTAATTCATTACGGTTGGAAAGCTAAGTGTAATGTAAGATCCTGTGAGTCTAGGATCACACAGCAACATTTCAGTTGGTTGGACTACGTTTAGCATACATAAGAATATTAGATGAAATAAGCCATGCAGAATAAATTTATTTCTCAAACACACAACCAAATGAATATATATAGCTGTTAAACCACACTAATTATTCACACAGTTGGCAAGTATTCAAAATACTGGAGCAGTGGACACTAATGCAGTAAAAACAATTTTCACACATTTTCATTTGCTGTGAAAATTGTTCTTCCAATACCCCTTCAAAGTGTTTACAGTTCATTAGAAAATGTTTAATCTCCACCAAACTGTATTTAAAGCAGTATATTTTCTATTTCTTCACATTACATCACTGGCAAATAATAATTGAAGAAAGTGTTTTTCAAAAGTAAAAGGAAGTAACATGGCAACAGGACTTGGCTTTGCAAGTTTTCAAACTGCAAAAGTGGAAGCTCAGGTGATGACCCAGCTTCAGGGAATAAAACTGGGAAGTCAGACCTCCTTCTTGGGAGGGGATTCTGCTTGAACTTGTAGATTGTGTGGCTTGAATTTGAGTCTTGAGGACAGTTTAAAAGCAGGTATCAGTTAGCCAAGACATCAAGAAGAGGCAATTTGCTGACATTTACATTTGACTGCTAGTGAGTGCGTCGGTGAGTGTAGGAAGAAAACAGAGGTGGTGAAGTTGAGGTTAAATCGTGTCATTAACGCCACTATAGGCATTCAGCTTCATCTACTTAATTATCTGGTATAATCAGGGCTTTCTGTTCATTTTTTATACATAAGAGAAAAAACAGTGACTTTATCCTGTTGTTAAGTGAATAGCAAGCACTGATTATCCCAGTTTATCCTAAAAAAAAAAACAAAAACTGGCGAATACTCTCAGGGAAATCTTCATGATTTACAGTAGTATGGATTTCACCCTGATAAATCGTTTTTTCCAAGGCTTGTCTTTCTTAGTCTTTGTTGTCCAAAGGTCAAGCGGTCATAGCCAACAGAACAAACTCTATAGAATTAGAGAAATGATAGCATTCAAGAGTTCCATTTAGATTCAGATATGCCCAGGGTAAAGATGGCTTGTGCTGGATTAATGCCCAGGTTTTTCTCAGTCACTTTTGATTCATTAGAAGGTGTAGTGGGAAAGGAGTTTACTTATAATGACATGGATGAACACTCACACTCCGTTTTCTCTGTTTTCTTGAGGATGGTTCATGTGGACAAATTTGGTACAGGTCTAGCCTATCTTTTGCTGACCATGAGACAGCAATATGAACAGAGTCGAGTCCAAATTATTTAAAACATATAAATCAGGTGTTTTAAGAACTAATTAAATAAAATCTATTTTATCTTCCTACCTAAACTAATATCCTTTAAAACCACCTGGAACACCAGATTGGAATTTGGAATTCTCAACTGTCTCAGAGTTGCAAGCTGGGAAGGCAACAAGTTCAGGATCTGTGTGCTGGGCTGTGAAGTTTGCGGAAAGTTATTTTCTAAATCTGCTCCAATTTTCCAACATTACTCCAAGAATGTGCAGATTAAAACTGAATAGAATCTGTTCTGCTTCGGAAAGAATGGTGATGTATACATATTTCGGAAAGATATCCATCCAAAATAGTTTTAGGACTTAAAGAGAGTAAGTTTTATCTGAAAACGCACTTATAAGAATCAGCTCAGACCTGAAAATAAACAAATAAATGGAAATTAACTAGACTTTAACAGAGGTTGGGCTAATAGCAAGTATAACAGTTTGCTATTTGCCAAAAAAAGACAATTTCTTGGCTCTAATGTGTTACATCACTGCCACAGCCTGTATCAGTTACAATTTATGGCCCCGCCACAGTTTAGTATGGTTGACTAAAAGCTTTCTTTTCTTCTAAAGAGCTTTCTGTATGGAAAATTCAGAACCCAGTTGTTTTGACAGTTTGGTTATTTAAATATGTTTTCATAGTTTTTGCTCACTATTCCTTAACTCATCTTAACAGCACCTATCATTTACCAGGTATTCTTTCAGGTATAAGATCTACAGAGATTAAAAAATAATAATCTTCTGCCAAGTCAAAGGACTTGGACTATTATCTGGCTTGCCTAGGGTTAAATATTTGCATTTAATAATATTATTCAAGTTCTTTGAGCAATGCCTCAACATTTTTCAAGAAAAACTAAAATAGTATTTTCTGCAGGGACTTGGTGAGGATAAAGCACAACCTAAAGAATTCAGTTTCATACATGGGAAAGCCACATTCTCCGGGAAGCCAGGAGCTTCTCTTGGGTACCCAGTGCTGTTGTGAATGATTAAGCTTGCTTTTCCCCCTCTGTATAACCAATTCTTCTTGAGTTCTCACTGTAATCAATTATCATTTTTAGTTGATTACCTCCTTTATTTCCCCTATAAAAGTTCCAAGATGTGCATAGAATCACAAGCTTCCAATCCTCCTCGTAGGAGAATATGCCCTAAGACTGGCAGTTATAGAAGAATGTCACAGTGCTGAGACTTCCTTGGTTAAGACAACATGCTTCCAGTGTAGGGGGTGGTGAGTTCAATCCTTGTTCAGGGAACTAAGATCTCACATGCCATGCAGTGCAGCCAAAAAAAAAAAACATTTTTAGAAAAGTAAAAATAAAAAGAAGAATCTCACAGCTCTTTAATTATTGCTGCCTGGCTAGAGAGGGGTCTAATTCTGTGTTCTGCACAGTGTGGAACTCCATGTTGGTGCTCAATAAATGTTTAATACCAATAATAACCATGGTGGTAATCAGAATTCCTTCTGATATAAGCTAGTTTGTCTCAACCTTGTTTTTACCCTGTGTCTCTTAGTAAATTGTCTGGCATTTCCCCTGCTGTTCTTGTCTTTTTTAATTACATCCTACTGACATGATTCTTAACGCATTAAAGTGAATGGAAGGAAGGCTTATTGCTCTCTACACAAAAGGAGCTGCAGGAAGCAGGTGCCTAGCAGTCAGAATAATAAATTCCAAAGAAATAGGCTGGGTCATGCTTTCATTCCTCATAAATACAAAATGGTGGGCATAGGGAGAGTGAAGGCACAAGGAAGGAAGAGGAGAACTTTGTTTGCATGAGTGCGCTGACGAGGACAAGCACGACTTTTCTTGGTTTCTCTACATTAGCTGTACTGGGGAGAGTTGGTGCAGTACCGCAATTCATAGCCACAGCATAAGGCATTTGCTTGGGACTGGAAAGTAAGGACCACATACACATGTCATCGATAACCAGAAATTGAGTAACTCTTTTACAAAACCCACATATTGGTGGCACAGTGGAGAAATACATAAAAAAAGGATAAAATTTCCATTGTAGGTAACTCTGGTTTAGGTAGTCATGGAAGCCCATTCATGAACAAAAGCCATGTACTGGTCTATCTAGGATGAATAAGTTTTTTTTCCTGGTCTCTTCCTTGATATTGATATTAAAAATAGTGTCCTTTCTTCAAAAGATTAAGCATTGAGCTTAATTAAGCATTGAGCATTGAGTAAAGCATTAAGCATTAAGTAAAGATTCTCTTTAAGAGCTTCCCTGATGGTTCAGTAGTAAAGACTCCACCTGCCAGGAGACTTCGGTTTGATTCCTGGGTTGGGAAGACCCCCTGGAGAAGGAAATGGCAACCCACTCCAGTATTCTTGCCTGGGAGATCCCATAGACAGAGAAGCCTGGCGGGCTGCAGTCCATGGGGTTGCAAAAGAGTCAGACATGACTTTAGTGACTAAACAACAGCAACACAGATTCTTCAAGACCTTTAAAGCTGTGGAGAAAAGCCTTTGCAAAATTTAACCTTCCAAAGTTAGTATGCAATGTTAACTTCATTCTTACATTTTTTTAAACTATATTTATATTATATATAAAGAATGTATCAATGAAAATCACAGTCCCTGGTTTCCAGAAGCTTATAGTTCAGTGGGAAAGACATATTTTATAATTTATGAAAATAATTATTAAATTATAAATGTAGAAAAATATAATTGGAAAAGTTATGTATGGAAAAATATGGGTACCATGTAAGCATATAGCAGAAGGAACTCACTTCCTTTGGCAAGGGGTTGATCTTAATAAATAAAACAAGGGAAAGAGGAGAGAGAACTTAAGACACTCCTGCAATAGTCTGTGAAAGACATAATGCTAACTGGGCCTAGTGTTGCGGCACTTCAGATGGACAGACGTGGATATATTTGATAGGTGTTTCAAAATCTGAATTGGTGAGACTTCGTGATTGGAGGGAAGAGTGATGAAAAAGAAGGAAAGCAAGGCTGACTCTCGGTGAATAACGATGCCATTTACTGAGCTAAGAAAGAATGATGAGCAGCAGTGGATGGATGGGGAGCAGGTAAGAAGGAGAAATGCAATTTTGGAAATGTTTACATAAAGTATATTTACATGAGTCCTAAAAATGGAAAGGAAACTATATAAATAAGAGTTTTTTCCCCTGCTTTCAAATAAACTTTTATGACAGTTTTCTCCACTGCTATTGAGAAGACAGAGCAGAGTGCTTGGTCTAATGTCATTCAGGGCTCTTGTAAAACTCTGAATCTCTCTCCACACTTCATAGGTTCCTATATTTTGAATCCTACACTCTTGGGTTAAACTTTTAAGAAAAAATACTTTCTATTTTTCTTTGGGGTGCAGACATGTGCCTTAAGTTCCATCAGTCAGAAGTACCTGTGGAGACTTTAATTTGAAAGTGAGCTATGGAAAGCAGGAAGTTTGGCAACAATTTTGCTGGTGTGCAGGCATTGTTTTACAGATGGTGCTAGCAATAACAATCACTATTAGGCCAAATAGAAGTGAGGTTCTATTGTATCTGAAAGTGTAAAGCCTATTTCTACAGATCTTTCAACGATTCTCTGAGCAATGTAATATTCCCTAGTAACTCCCATTCTGTTGAAAGTAGCAAAAGTTACTGTCTTCAACTAAAACAAACCAAGGTCTAATTAATACACAGTAACAATATATTCTATTAAAATACTGCATAACATTTCCACTTACATAACTTGTTATACATTGAATAATGTATCTATTTCTAAGTGCTAAAATATTAAATAAAAACAAAGTTAAAAAAAACAGATGCTTTTAAGAAAATAATCTAATAATTTAAACGTAATAATTAAGTGCATAGACTGTAACAGAATGCCACAAAAAAGGAAATAAACTTCAAAACTGTAGGAAATGAATATAGAAGCTATTCCTAATAAGTCTATTTATAATTAGTGTCTAGGAGACAGAAATGAAAAATGGAAATCTATGTAATTCTAAGTTAACAGATGTAAAATTGTTGTATAACAAGGACACTCAAACGAGTCTTTCAAATTTTCAATTTACATTGAATCCAGGAAGTGGGTGCAGTTGATATGCATAAATTAACACATTTTTAAACAGGTTTCCTTATCTGCAGGGCTTCCCAGGTGGTAGTGGTAAAGAATGCAAGAGATACAAGTTCAGTCCCTGGGTGGGGAAGATCCTCGAAGGAGGAAATGGCAACCCATTCCAGTATACTTACCTGGAAAATTTCATGGACAGAGAAGCCTGGCAGGCTACAGTCCATAGGGTTGCAAAGAGTCAGACACAACTGAGTGACTGAGGACACATGCACGTACTCATCTAAAACCAGGAAATCAGTCTTTCTCAAACTACAATTAAAAACAAAAACTAAAAAAAAAAATTCTTTAAAATCTAGATGTTCTTCATCCCATCTAATTTCTTCCAGCTACCCTTAATATTCTATGGGCCACCTAAAATCTGCTCAAACATTGTATGTCAGTCCTGCAAATTCTGAGAAACCTTCATGAAAGCAGAAAGTTGACTGGAAACAAATTTTACTGTCTTAAATACAGACACAGACGGTCTTAAAAAGAACTAACATTTATTTAATGCATTCTACATGCCAGGACTTGCATTACCTACTTTCTTCACAATATCTACAGATGAAGAGCATGAGGATTTTGGAAAATTGACATCACAGAGTTAGCAAAGGAACAAATCTGAGATTCAAATTGCCTAGCTCCAGAATTCTGCTCTTTCCACTGTATTACACCAACTCTATCAACATGTGGACACATTCTACCCCTGCCAACTGATAGGCTTCTCAGCAGGTCCTGCCCAACCAAGCTTGTCCTCCTCCTCAGAAAATGTGATGTTCTGGAAAAGCCTAGTTCCAGTATTTAAATTTTTTTTCCAGCTGTGGCTCATCCCACATCCTTTATTCCTGGCAGTGTTGAGCCCTGTTTTCAATTTTTCTGATTGCTCTCAAAATGATTCTCCAGAATCAAGTCAAGTTTTCTACCAAAAACTAGGATATGTCTTTTCTGCATTTCTAGTGTTGTTTGCCATCTACTCCATTTAATCTAGTCCCACTTAGCTACTTTAATAGTCACTGGATTGAATTTTTCACTCTTTCTTGAATCTATTTAAACCTTGAGGGATAGAGTTCCTGATTTGACCTTGATTTTTTTTCATTTACCTCCAACAAATTCCTTTTACTTAGGCTACAGACCAAGTGCTGTGCCTGACATGCATGCTCAGTTGCTTAAGTCATGCTCAACTCTTTGTGACCCTATGGACTGCAGTCCTCCAGCCTCCTCTGTCCATGGGATTCTCCAGGCAAGAATACTGGAGTGAGTTGTCATGCCCTTCTCCAGGGGATCTTCCCTACCCAGGGATCAAACCAACATATCTTATGTCTCCTGAACTGGCAGGAAGGTTCTTTACCACTAGCGCCACCTGGAAAGCCCAGACCAAAGTGCTCCCAGAATACCAAATCAACAGACTACCACTGCCCTAAACTCTATTCGAAAAGCAGGGTTTTTGTTTTTTTTTTTTCCAATACATTGAAGGAAAAGATCCTTAAAGCAAAGATAGCATTTTTAACAACAATAAGTGAGATTTACATTCTTTCACCCATTACAAAGGACTTACACATTCACTGTTCATTTTAGTGTAGTGAATACATGTATTATCCTGTCATTATGAAAAAGTAAAATAGAGATCTTAAATATTAAATTATTTACCTGATGTCACAGAGCTAGTTGATGGAGCTGAGTCTCAAATCTAGGCTTTTTTTAAATTACAAATTCCATCTTTCTGAGAAGTAACAGCATTTATGACAAATATAATAATAAACCATTTAGTAAAATTCACTAAAACATATCAGTGAAACAGATAATGTAACTTTAATGAGTTTTTAAAACCAGATACAAAAAGTTGGAAAAAATTTCACGGTAGGAAAAATTTATTAATTTTTCTCTATAATGCAAGTCAACAATATCAGTGTTTTTGAAAAGCTCTGAACGTTTCTTGACAGTATGGGGATTGGTTTGTCTAAATTGACAATTATATGTGATTGAAGCTGTATTATTTACAGACATAGGAGACTAGAAATATTTATTTGAAATGTGTTAGATCTAACACATTTTATTTCACTGATTTGCAATTCTTTGTTCATATATTTCTTCAACAATATGGTCCACAGTATCAGATTTCTCCCTGAAGAAACTTATAGTAGAAAATATAACTAACACTATAAGGCTATAAATAGAACTAAATGAGTGGTTATGAAAAATAGCTGTTAGTAGAATTCAGATAAAAGAAGAGTTGCAGTGATTTGGAGTAGGGGTCAAAAAACTACCACCCATGGGCCAGATCTGGCCAACCACCTGTTTTGTAAACAAAATCTTATTGGAATATAGCCACATTTATCCATTTATATATATTTTATGGTCTCTTTTCTGTTAGATGAGCAGAATTGAGTAGTTGCAACAGAGACTGATTAAGTACACAACACCTAAAATGTTTATTACATTTTGTATTTTCCCAAGTAAGTTTGCTGGCTACTGATAGTGTAGTTGTTGCAGAAGATTTTATGGGTGTATGTTGGGCCTATGTCATTGGGAAAAATGGGGAAAGGGTTGAAAGGAGAGAATTCAGGCAGAGAATCCAGAAATAGCAGAGGCATATTTGTAAGATATGCTTGTGAATGGTCAAGGGACAGTAAAAAGTATGACTTGGTTCAAATACAGGACTGATGCTGGGAACTGAAGGGGTATATATTTGAAAGACTGACACAATTCCAGGGCATTTTAGACCAGGCTCATTCACTTGAAGTTTTCCTAAAGAATTTCACTGGCGATCCACTGAATGTATAAATCTCTGTGCCCTCCTAACCCAGTTCTGAACAGAGTCAAAGAGAAGAAGAAGAAGGAAGGAAGGAGGGAGGGGAGATGGGAAGGACAAGAAGAAGTAGAAAGAAAAAGCAACAAAGAAACCAATCGTATTTCTGGTACTTTTTAATATTAACGGGGATGCTGTTTGTAATGAAACCAACACTTTGAAAAATCCTTTCTTTTCTCATTCTTCTCTTAACTTCCATGCTTGCTGTGCTTAGCTGTTAAGTCGTGTCCGGCTCCTTGTGACCGCATGAACTGCAGCCCGCCAGGCTACGCTGTCCATGGGGTTCTCCAGGCAAGAATACTGGAGTGGGTTGCCATAACTTCCATAGTTTCTCCCCATCCCTAGTCTTTCACCTTCTGTCTCTTCACCAACTCACACGACACTTGTTATTTTCTTCCCTCCCACTTTCCTAACTCCCCCTCTCACTTTCTTACATTTCTTTCTCCTTCTACCTTTTCCCATTTTCTTCGTCCCTCCTCTATCAATCCATCACTTCTCCTTTGTGCAGTCTTGAAGTCCTCCAGAAAAGACTGGACTCTCATCACAGCAGGGGTTTATCATGTTTTTGGTGCCATCAACCAGTGGGCAGTTCAGTGAAGCCTGTGGACCTCTCACAGAACAATGCTTCTAAATGCCTAAAACAGAATACACTAGACTATAAAGGAAACCAAACAGATTGAAACGTAGTGAATAAAACATGACATTAAATAATTATGTCATAGTATATGTCTTTTGGGCTTCGCAGGTGGTGCTGGTAGTGAAAAATCCACCTGTCAATGCAGGAGACACAAGAGATGCAAGATTGATCCGTGGGGTCGGGACGATCCCCTGGAGGAGGGCATGGCCACCCACTCCAGTATTCTTGCCTGGAGAATCCCATGGACAGAGGAGCTTGGAGGGCTACAGTCCACAGGGTTGCACAAAGTAGGACACAACTGAAGTGACTTGGCACAAAGGCTTCCCTGGTGACTCAGAGAAAGGAATCTTCCTGCCAGTGCAGGAGATATGGGTTCAATCTCAGGGTCAGGAAGATCTCCTGGAAAACAGAATGGCAGCCCACTCCAGTATTCCTGCCTGGGCAATCCCATGGACAGAGGAGCCCGGTGGGTTACAGTCCATGGGGTTACAAAAGTTTTAGACATGATTTAGTGTTTCAACAACAACATATATGTCTTTTATCTATACATTAAGTAAAAAGATCTGATGATAAAATTAACAGCTGCTATAATTAAAAACAGTGAACAGTGTAAATGACATTTTGAGATATCTACAATTAAATATATATATAAATATATATAATACATATGTATACATAAACATGAATTTATATATGTAAATATATTTCTATTGTGGAAAAGCTTCAGGTGTCACTAATATTACCTTCGTTTGTTGCCACTTAAATTCATAATTGAAAAGGTTTAATTTTATTTAGTGGTCAGTGAAAAGGAGTTTTTAGCACCCTCATTAGATAATCTCCTGAAAGCTGATTTGAAAACTCCTTCCCTAGAGGCTGAATGAGAAGGCCCTAAACAAGGAAAGACAAAAGTCCTTTCAATAGGTAGGATAAATGGAAGAAAGCTAGGAAGTCTCACATGAGAATACTTTTTTTAAGAAGGAAAATTATAGCAATGGGGCTTTTATAAACATTTATTTGACAGCATTCAGAGTTGGGAAAAGGTGATTTAAATAAACTAGTCAGAATACTTTGTAACAGTCAATGCACAAGGTGAACAACATCACTTACATTATATTTGGAAACAATAGGAAAGATCTTACCTGAATTCAGAAAATATTTCATTTATTTAACTGCCACATTTAAATCAGGGATTGTTGCTTAGTCACTAAGTCTTGTCCAACTCTTTCGTGACCCCATGGACTGTAGTCTGCCAGGTTCCTCTGTCCATGTGATTTCCCCGGCAGGAATACTGGAGTGCGTAGCCATTCCCTTCTCCAGGAGATCTTCCCAACACAGGACTGAACTTGGGTCTCCTAAATTGTAGGCAGATTCTTTACAGTCTGAACCACCAGGGAATCAGGGGTAGATGACAAGCAAATGTTTCCCCAACCTGAGTATTTAGTTTCACAAAGTAGTTTATTCCCCCAAATCAGCTACACTTACAAACAGATACACACATTCAGAGCATGTACAACTAAAGAAAGTAGCAAAGTTGTTGGAAACCCAGTGCATTCAAATTATTCAACAGGAAATTGCTAAATTCTCCCAAAATACAGGCATTTTGAACAATGATTTATCTATATGTCACAGAATAAAAGTTAGAGTTGTAGTTTAAATTCCCACTCTGCCACTTGTTAACTATGGCAAATTCCTTCAAGCATCAGTGTTTTTCATCTTGAAAATTAGAATAACGCTAATGCTCTCTAGCCCAGAGGGCTACGGAGAGAATAATTACTCCATACATGCAAAAGCACTAATCATGGTATCGGATGCACTGCAAGTACTCAATATGTGTTGATTGTATTTCAAAATAAGAGTGTACTACTAGATCCACAAATTAAGATACTATCATTTAAAATCATCTTCAAATGAAAAGTCTCCAAAGTACCCCTTTCTTCTTGACTAAATCATGTGTTTGCTGTCCTAGAAAGAAAGCTATAATTTAGCTCTCCATAAAATTTCCTTGATCCTGAGGCAACACTGAGGCTATAACACTTAAGCATTCAGAGTATTAGAAAGTTGAGTACCTAAATAGGGTACTTTGAAAGAATTTTGATTACATTGTATACTCCCATCTTACTGCCTTGGTACAAAATAATTATACTCTTTTGAACACAAGGTTTCAGTGTACCAACCCAGATTTCTGAAGTTGCACAGCCTCTAGGCAGATGGAGAAAATGTTATGATATTCAGCTTTACCTTGGTCTCTTAATAACAAAAGCAACAGCTAAAATAATGGGAATTAAAATCCCATGCGCTAGCTGGTAATGTGGCACAGAGGGGGACAATGGGTATACCTGAACTCTATAAGTTTACTTAAATCTGCATTAGGTTTTATCTTTAAAAAAAAAAAGCAAGCAAACAAATAGTAGCTTTTAGACTTGCTTTCTTGGAAACAAAATTCAGTGCTCTCCTATAAGCATATAAGAGAGGATGTATATTTGTGTGTGCATGCTAAGTCACTTCAGTTGTGTCCAACTCTTTGTGAATCTATGGACTGTAGCCAGCCAGGCTTCTCTGTCCATGGGATTCTCCATGCAGCAATATTGACATTATTGGGTTGCCATGCCCTCCTCCAGGGGATCTCCCTGACCCAGGATTCAAACCTGGGTCTCTTGCATTGCAGGTGAATTCTTTACCGCTGAGCCACCGGGGAAGCCCCAAGGATGGACATATTAGTATGCAAGATTCTTTCTAGTGAAGATGTATTTTGACAAAGTAATCCTTTTTAAAATGATATCTACATTTTGTCCTAAGAGAAAATGTTAGTATAGCTCCCTTGACAGGCCTGAAACATTTTGAGCGAACCTCGTGTTCACGTTGGTCTCTCTGTATCTTTCCTCAATCCGGTCAAGTGTCATTTAACCTTCCAGATTTTATAAACCATCAGCACTTTTCCTGTCCATCACTTCAACTGCACAAGACTGGACCATAAAATTGAAAATTTAAGCCAAGCTGAGAGAAAAATTGTGATTCGTCTTGGCCCTCTCCTAGACATTAGGTTTATCCTTTGGCCTCTTACTCAGCTTGCCCGAGAGGCCTCTAAGCCATAGTTGGTTATTTATGTGACCCCTTTCTCGCTAAAACCACATCAAATCTTCATCTCTGATTTTACCTTTTTTCTGTCCCTCTGTTTACTAGGGTAGATTAAAGGTTGCTCTTGACTAAGACGTCATGACCAAAGATTCATCACTTTCTGCATCCTCCTTATGGCTTGGATTTTAAGAGAGCCTTAATGTTCTGCCTGTAGCCCACACACTGATAGAGAAACATTATTTTTTCCTCTACTTCCAAAAGTTTGCATAATTTCAGGATCTCTGTGTGGGAGTTGTGTAACCATGCTGCTGCAAGATGAAAGTCAATGGCAATTCTTGCAGTTCTGCTATGATGTAGAAGCACAGAACTGTAAAACTAGAGAAACAGGATCTCAAGGAAGGTGCAATATAGAGGTCACAAATTCAAATGCATGTGGAGTCCAGGTAGGTAAACTGCTATATTTTGTGACTACACATAAGACAACAGAGTAGTGAATTGACTTCAGTCATTGAAAACAATTAAATACTGAGCTATGCAAAACTTCCCTGGTGGTCCAGTGGCTAAGACTCTGTGTTCCCAATGCAGAGGGCCCAGGCTCAATCAATGGTCAAGGAACTAGATATACCCATTTGAATGCAGAGTTTCAAAGAATGGCAAGGAGAGATAAGAAAATCTTCCTCAGTGATCAGTGCAAAGAAACAGAGGAAAACAATAGAATGGGAAAGACAAGAGATCTCCTCAAGAAAATCAGACATACCAAGGGAACATTTCATGCAAAGATGGGCACAATAAAGGACAGAAATGGTATGAACCTAACAGAAGCAGCAGATGTTAAGAAGAGGTGGCAAGAATACACAGATGAACTTTACAAAAAAGATCTTCATGACCCAGATAACCACGATGGTGTGATCACTCACCTAGAACCAGACATCCTGGAATGGGAAGTCAAGTGGGCCTTAGGAAACATCACTATGAATAAAACTAGCAGAGGTGATGGAATTCCAGTTGCGCTATTTCAAATCCTAAAAGATGATGCTGGGAAAGTGCTGCACTCAATATGCCAGCAAATTTGGAAAACTCAGCAGTGGCCACAGGACTGGAAAAGGTCAGTTTTCATTCCAATCCCAAAGAAAGGCAATGCCAAAGAATGTTCAAACTATCACACAATTGCACACCTCTCACATGCTAACAAAATAATGCTCAAAATTCTTCAAGTGAGGCTTCAACAGTACGTGAACCAAGAATTTCCAGATGTTCAAGGTAGATTTAGAAAAGGCAGAGAAACCAGAGACCAGAGACCAAATTCCCAACATCCATTGGATCATAGAAAAAGCAAGAGAATTCCAGAAAAACATCTGCTTCTGCTTTACTGACTACACCAAAGTCTTTGACTGTGTGGGTTACAACAAGTTGTAGAAAATTCTTGAAGAGATGGGAATACCAGACCACCTGACCTTCCTCCTGATAAATCTGTCTGCAGGTCAAGAAGCAACCATGAGATCCTGACAGGGAACAACAGACTGGTTCCAAATTGGGAAAGGAGTATGGCAAGGCTGTATATTGTCAACCTGCTTATTTAACTTCTATGCGGAGTACATCATGTGAAATGCTGGGCTGGATGAAGCACAAGCTGGAATCAGGAAAGCCAGGAGAAATATCAATAACCTCAGATATGCAGATGATACCAACCTTATGGCAAAAAGTGAAGAAGAACTAAAGAGCCTCTTGATGAAAGTGAAAGAGGAAAGTGAAAAAGCTGGCTTAAAACTCAACATTCAAAAAACAAAGATCTTGGCATCCAGGCCCGTCACTTCATGGCAAATAGATGAGAAAACAATGGAAACTGACAGACTTTACTTTCTTGGGCTCCAAAATCACTGCAGATAGTGACTGCAGCCATGAAATTGAAAGTTGCTTGCTCTTTGGAAGAAAAGTTATGACCAACCTAGACAGCATACTAAAAAGCAGAGACATTACTTTGCCAACAAAGTTCTATCTAGTCAAAGCTATGGTTTTTCCAATAGTCCTGTATGTATGTGAGAGTTGGACCATAGTGAAACCTAAGTGCCGAAGAACTAATGCTTTTGAACTGTGGTATTGGATAAGACTCTTGAGAGTCCCTTGGACTGCAAGGAGATCCAACCAGTCTATCCTATAGGAAATCAGTCCTGAATATTCATTGGAAGGACTGATGCTGAAGCTGAAGCTCCAATACTTTGGCCACCTGATGCAAAGAACTGACTCATTGGAAAAGACCCTGGTGCTGGGAAAGATTGAAGGTAGGAGGAGAAGGGGACAATAGAGAATGAGTGGTGGGATGGCATCACCAGCTCGATGGACATGAGGTTGAGCAAGCTCTGGGAGTTGGTGATGAATAGGGAAGCCTGGTGTGCTGCGGTCCACCGAGCTGCAAAGAGTCAGACATGACTGAGCAACTGAACTGGACTGAACTGTGCTATGCAAACAAACCCTCTAAGTGAACCAGATTCTATCTTTAGCCCACACCAGTTTTATTATCCATAACTGGTCAAATGGCCCTTGTCTTTCCCATTAAACACTTACTAAAGAATATATTCTCTTTATTATGTTTTAAATAACAAAGTGCTGATATTACTTTTTCTGCTTTCCACACCTACTATCCAGTCCAAAGAATATTTTGGTAGGTTTTTTTTTCCAAAAACACATCTCTAACATAATTATTTCATGTTTAAAGACATAATTACAGTAAAAATTGTGATCACTTTGCATTTTGTCTACCACCAAAACCTCCTATCTGATATCTCTACCTTTATCCATCTATTGAGCACACAACCACAGAAACCACTTTAGTTAAATATATTGTAATGATATTGTTTCTCTGCCTAAAAGCCAGCAAGGGGTTCAATCACTCTAAATTCTTGATCACTGTAAGAAAACTCCTTATTAGCACATCCATCCTTTTTCCATTAAACTTCATCATCTCTTAGTCCCATTTTGAACACATCTTTTGTGTCAAACAAATTCACTTATTACCAATTGCTGCTATACCAACCATCCAGTGGTAATCATTGGTATGCCCACTGATGTTGTCAGAAAGGAAAATATCCAAAGCATTTCCATTCCTAGTACAGCATGGGAAGTTTGATTTGCCTAGTCACTAATGTCGCTGCAAGCACCTTAACTTCCTCAGAAAGGGAGTCCGCGCACTTCTCAGAACTGCTGGGCCATTGGTCTCTCCTTTGGAGCCATCTTTTTGCTGGTCCAATTTTACTCATGCAGGTGTGTTCAGCTATGTCTGACTCTTTGCGACCCCATGGACTGTAGCCCGCCAGACTCCTCTTCCATGGGATTTCCCAGGCCAAGAATACTGGAGTGGGTTGCTATTTCCTACACCAGAGGCTCTTCTCAACCTAGGGATTGAATCCTCCTCGCTAGTGTACGCTGCAATGGCAGGCAGGTTCTTCACCACTGAGCCACCACTGAGCCACTGGAGTTGGCAAGCCCAACTCCAATCTGACAGTCACCCTTTCAACCTAATCACATGAGTAAATGGTAAATGTTTCCTTTTAAAATGCCAATGACTGTGTACATGGGGCAAAATTAACCTTCCCTAAAGCAAGTGTGGCAGAATCTCTGGTGCAAAATGCACCCTGACCAGAAACAGATGGAGTGGGAGCAAGGAAATCTGCCCCAGAGATTCCAGAACCACTGTTTGTGGGCAGTTCTGCCTAAACCTGATTTGTCTGAATCTGAATCATAAGAGATCTTGATAGTAAGTCATTACTTCCTTTGAGATCAAGGTAACTAAGGGAAATAGCCTTGGCTTTGAACTACAGAACAAAATTAAAAGCAAACTCGTTTTACAGATAAGTGACCTAAAGGCAGACGTAGCATAAGTAACTAATGGATCATTGATGGAGAAAGAAGGTTTACAATTGGCTCCTTTAAGGCTCTTATGCCAAACATCCAACACCATCAGGCAGGAAAGGAACTCTATATTTTGGGAACTAAAAACTATCTGAGTATAATTTGCACAGAGATTAAATGCTGTTTAAAAGAAAAAAAAAAAAAAAGCCCCTACTAAACTACTTTAAGAGGACCTTAGGGATCACCCAACTCATTCCCTCTCTGACCCACTTGACTCAGTTTTCACTCACATCAACATGAAAGAAGCTAATACTCTCTTATTTATTTCCCACCAAAAGTCTCATTTTAGCAAACTCCCCGCCCACCCCCCAAAAAATGAGCTTCAGAACAAAGACATTTCCCAGCTAGCAAGCTGGTAAGGCCATAATGCAGATCCTGGTCTGTTGAGCTCCAGAGCCAAGGCTCTGTTGTTGTTAGTTCTGAATACATTAACTACTACGGTTTTGAGACTGGTGCACAAGTGTGGATGTAGGAGCCTTTCCATCACCACCACCTCTCTGGCTTTGCACCTTTGCTTGAAATCAAGACGGTCATCGGAGGATATCCCAGTGGTGTTCATGGGGGATAACAGATGTGGGTGGAGGAAAGATTTCAGATTATAATGGGCTTGACTGCTGTTAGATGTCACTATTCAAGGTGTAGGTTACTGACAAAGGAAAGTGTGGACCAAAGGTGAAGATAATTTGAAATACTATTGGATTTGTTGGATTTGCTCAGATGACACTTCACGTCTACAGAGGATGATTCCACTCACACACAACTCCCAGGTGCTCAGTTCTGCCCACGTGGCCCTTTCAGGTTCAGCCACTCTCTATGCCATCGTTATTCTAAGCATGCAGCTTTGGTATCACCTGGGTATTTAGTGGAAATGCAGAATTTCTGACTCCACTTCATACCTACTGAATCAGAGTCTGCATTTTAACCAGATCTCCAGGGTATCTTTATGTCTGAGTTAGAAGTACTCCAGTATGTTATTTCTATACCAAGCTTAAGACAGAAAAAATCTTTGTGAGGCTGTCTGTGGTCTTGTCTGCCTCAGTTTTCCCACTTTCTAATTGTCTCCTTGGAAATCTTCCTGGTAAACAGAACCCAGGGTTCTGTTCCTTAGGAACAATCCACTCCTCTACACTCATCATCTGTTCATCTGTCTCCTCTTCAAAAGTCCCAGGGATTATTTTCCTAGCCTTCCTAGCCGTGGACCCTACCCTCCTCCCACTGTTTGTCCCAGTCATTTTACCTATCTTCACTTAGGTCCATTAAGGGCTTACGTGCTTTTGGAACAGACCAGGAACCTATTTCCAGTATCTAACCCGCCTGCCCTCATTCCTGAGCTGAGGCAATTAAATGGAACCAACTCTGCTGGAATTAGGTCAAATGAAAGGAGTAAATGGAGGTGGGGTGGGGAAGGTTAGGATATGGGAGAAGAAGTTGATTAGTTTACGAAAAAAGTAATCTACCACACTTATGTGTGATGCTTTTGTATGAAGTGTATTCTCAATAGTGTGTTTCTGTCCATGTCACTGCTGTTTGTAGATTCCTAGAAAGAAAGCTCTATTTCTGCTTTCCACCTTGAATCCAAACAGATGTTAGAAATATTTCCAAATAATTATGATTATCTTCAAGCATCTCTGGCTTGAGATAATCTAGCCATATCCTTACATTCATGGGGAGGTCGTCCGGTCTAGCATTTAGTAAGTGGGTACTGATCTCTGACTCTACTACTCACTAGCTGAGTGGTTCTGGGTAAGTCCTTTAATATCTCTAACCTTTAACTTCTTGTGAATGAGGATAATAACATTATACTGATTTCAGAGAGTTTTTACAAGATTAAATGAGAAATTGCAGATAAATGTTAATACATTATCTGGCATATGGCATGCCTAATAAAATTGAGATTCTCTTATTATTTCAGAATTACTGTCCATGAAATGTTAATATTCACTCATGGCAACTGGAAAATGATGGTTTGAATCTACACTCCTAGTATTAAAAATTATTATATAAAAATTTTAGTTGGAACCAAAGTCATCATAATACTAATAATATATTTATGGAGCATTAACTACATGCCACCTTCTCATATATGGTCATGAAGAATCCTGACAACTCTTTTGAGGTAGTTACTATTTTCATCTTCCTTTCTTCCAAATCTGTTTCCTCTTTTCCTGGCACATAGCTGCAGACTGGGTAAACAGCCTAGACGTGGCCGTGTAACTGAGGAGAGTGGAACGTGTGAGGCCAGGATTATGCTGCTTCCAGGCTTGGTCCACTAGCCCCACCTTGTTCCACCCCTCTGCTCTTTCCTCCTTTGTGGCAACCTTGAAAACTGCTTGTTAAAGATGGAGGATCTACAAGAGGGAATGATCCTGGCTTCTGTACCACCTCTTAGAGAAAAGCCACTAGCTGATCAAGAAGAACCATTTTGGATTTTATGTAAGTGAGAAATACATTTCTATTATGCTTCATTTCTTGCATGTATTCATTACGGCAGGTAATCTCATCTTAACTGATTGACTTGGTCTACCTAAGATCACAGAGCACATAATTAGGGACTGGAATTCTAGGCCAGTGAAACCCTAAAGCCCGCACTTTCATTCATTATACTACATTGGCATCAAGCTTCACTTGAGAGCCAAAGAGTGGTTCCGTTTTAGCTGCCTACCAAATTATGCCAAACAGTAAGTGCTAGAAGGAAACAAATCTGAAATCTAGAAACATTTCAACTGGGTTGTTTTCGGAAGCCAGTGCATGAATCTGCTGATTCATGGGCCCTGGGAATTTCCTACAGCCGTCATCAGATGGTTTCAGACAAGGTCAACTTATCAGGAAAACAATTTTGCCTCAAGAATCCATCATTGGTATCTGAAATCTGTTGTCAGTTTTACTTCTCTCTCTATGGGGTACTGAACCAGTGACTTGTATGTTTGGAGCCTCTCATGAGGCTGGGAATGGTCTTATAAATTCTCCACGGAGCTCTCACACCTCTAATTGAGAATCAGACATAAGACTGGCCAGAGGCCAGGGAATATTCTCAAAGTGCATGCTCATGGTGTCAACTGTTTACTCAGAAGGCTCAAGGAAAGGTCTCCCTAGCTCTAAAGAATTAGGGCAAGCACAGCCCCTTGGTGGGACAAAAGCCCTACGTGAAGTAGAAAAACAGCACTTATGATAACAATAAACACTTGCAGGGCACATGCAGATAACAAGGTGCTTTCAAGTGTTCAGCCTCAGTATCAATAGCCGTTGAGACAACCTCACTTCATTGTGGAGACTAAATCAATGAAGCTAAGAGACTTGCCAAGAACATAATACAATAAGGTATAAACATTGGCCTTCTAACCCCAAGTCCATCATGAAACTCTCCCAGCTCTCTGTATCTAAGTTCTCAAAGATCCTAGTAAGGTCACTGCAATGAAAATCAATGGGGCTGATTCTCGCATTCTTTTAAATGAGGGAAACTGACCTATAAGCCAAACAATATGGCCTGTGAGTGAGAGTCTGTTTCAGCACCGTCCCTGCCCTCCTCCTTGTCCACACAGGGCCTGGCCTCTGCCTGATTCAGAGCCCTTCAGATCTTCCAGGAGCTCCTTTGTCTTAACAATTCTGTGGCTTAGGCAGCAGACAATACAACTGGTGTAATTAATTTTTTGACCTCCAAAGTCAGGAAGCAGAACACTCTCACGAAGACAGGGTCTGAGCTTCTCCTTTCTACTTGGGCTTCAGCTTGGTTAAAGCCACGGGAAAAACCCTTAGCAGAAGGCAAGATGGTTTGTTCTGCTTGGCAACCCTCTCCCAAGGTAGAGCTCAAGAATATTTACACATGCAAAGGGGGAGCATCAGATTTATTGTGTTCAAAAGGTTTGTTGCCATCAGGTCTGTCTCCTCGGTGCTGAGCTGCAAATCTGTGTTCCCACCTTACCATAGTATATGGTTTTAAAAAAAAAGAAAAAAACTGAAGATGAGCTAAAAATACCTGAGCCAAATTCAGCACTTCTGTAAGAAGGCTGAGCACACTGGTGACATCCATGGTAAAGACAGCGCCAACATTATACACAGCAAGTCACATCCTGATGAGTTAATTGCCCCAATTGAATGTTAAGTGCAGTGGAGGAAAAGGGTATGTTAATACATGAAACTTAACTTTTTCACACAGGAAATAAAACTGCAAATGGAGATTTAACATCTTATGAAAACTTGTGCAAAGATAACTTTTAAGGAGAAAAAGAGCTGTTCAGATTTGTAGATGAAGCTATCTCATGAATAAAATATCCTCAAGCTTCATCAGTTTTCAAAGAAAAAATAAGACTATTTAGCACACTTCTGTGTCCTTCCCACTCAGCACACATCAGTGGAAAGAGTAGGTGCCCTAGAATTGAAGATCTGAATTTTAAGTCCCTCTGCCCCGCTCTAACTGGTTATGCAGTGATGACCGAGTTGATTAACTTCTCTGTCTTGGTTTCCATATATATACAACATTGGGGTGATGCCTACTTCTCCCAGGCTGTTTTAAAAATTAAATGAATTGACACAAACCCAAAGGCACAGTGCCTACAGTAGCACCTAGTACATCATAGATGCTCAGTAAGTATCAATTCGTCCTTTACTCTGCACTACAAAGGGCAGAATGAAGAAATGAGTAGAATAAGGAAAACAGCAAATGGAGACCCCAGAACGTAGGATAGAAGAGCACTGTGATATCTGGCCAAAGGTGGATCAGAAATATTCATTATGACATCCAAAATACTGACGCAGGAAATAAAAACAAACTAGAGAAACTGTTTCTGTTCATCAAAGTTTCTTGTAAAAAAGGAAAATATTGTAGAATTCACTCTATTTCTTCATTGGTTGAATTCTGCAGCCCCCTTAAGTGACCTCAAGTTACAGCTAAAGTCAAGAAAAACTACGTGGCTATGAAACAGTCAGATATTAATTACCTTGAGCAAATAAGTGGTTATGTCTCTGAAAAATTAGTAGCTATATAATACCAACATTTAAATCATAAATCAATGATAACAGAAACATTGAAAACTCTTACTTCAACTGTCATTGCTGAGAAAAACACATCTTGGCTGGCTTTTTGGTCACGCACTAGTATGTGGCCCTGCAGCTCTGCAGGGACTAACGCACACAGAGGAAACTCAAGTGCTGGGCATACTTAATGAAGACACCGGACATAACTGGGGCATTGCTGGAGGCTAAAGGAGAACAGATGGAGAGGCCACAATGAGGAGAAAGGGGGAGATACCAGTAAAGTCTATGGAGAACACAATGGTCAGAGAAAAGCTTCTAGAGGTGATGTTGGCTGAGGGATTCTTAAGATGTGGGATGTCTTACAATCCACGTGTGCTGGTGTGCACAGCAATCCTCCTTGATTGTCTGCAACCTTTAGAAAAAGTCTGTTCCACCCATTGGCTTCTGATAGTGGATGCTATACAGAAATAATTAACAGAGCACAGAGCTCCATTTTACAATTGGGTTTCCTTGGCAGGGGGCAGGCGGAGGTGGGCAGGAAAGGCAGCCCAAGCAGAAAGATGAAGAAATATAAGAAGGAAAACATCTCTACAGGAAACCGGAACCTGGAGCAAGCAGCAACTAGGAGAAAAAGGTGTCCCTTGAGAACCGGATTCTTGCCAACTACGGGCTAGGAACCTATGTCAGGGTATCCAATGCCATCCCTAGGTTCAAGTTTGGCCAGAAGGGCTCACAGGACTCAGAAGCATCCAAGTTCCCAGATGTCAGGCAAGGGCCATCCTCATAAGCAGGTTTTTCTAAGGACAGCCATCTCAGGTCTGCTGTGTTAACTCTTCTTCACAGAGCTCAAGGTGGTTTTTAAAATCTTTTCGGAGAAGGATGACCCTCACATCCCGGAGGACTAGAGAAGCCAAATGTCTCCTATTTGGGTTACACTAACACTTTTATAGATGCTACCTGTAGGGTTACACTAACATTTTATAGCACTTTTTACTGTAATAGGCATTTTCATATGTACATTACTTTATTTCATCTTTGCAACAATGCTGGGGAGGAAGCAATATATGCTCACAGATGGGCAACCTGATGTTCATAGAGGTTTGGTAACTTGCTGACAGCCTCACATGCAGAATGTCACGGAACTGTGCTTCAAACTCAGTTCTTCAGACTCTAAACTCTGCACACTTTCACTGATTCACAACACCAGCACCACTTCTCAGCTTGTGACAGCAATTCCAGTCCTCACCTCTAATCTGCTCCCTCAGGAGATTTCTGTTTTCACACCTGCCTAAATTTAGTAAGGAGATTATGGCAAATTGTACCTCTCAAAAATGGTCACAACAATATTTCCAGCCCCATTTGCCCTTCTAGATGCTCGCCACTCTCCCATGGAGACGTGAAGCCTACTTCCCTGACTCTGAACCTGAATAAGCCCTTACAACAGACTCAACAAACAGAATGTGGCAGAAGTGATGCTGTCTGCTGGCGAGGCTAGCAGCGAAGCAGTACGCAGCCTCCTCCTGAAGCTTGCTCTCTTTCTCATTCTCTCTCCCTCTCCGTCTTTCTGGAAGCATGTACCTGGAAGCCCAAAGAGACGAGCAAGATGGGCAGCTACCCAGAAGTCATCACGCCAGAAAACTGTAAGCGCATACATATATGGAATTTAGAAAGACAGTAACAACAACCCCATGCGTAAGACAGCAAAAGAGACACAGATGTAAAGAACAGACTTTTGGACTCTGTGGGAGAAGGCGAGGGTGGGATGATCTGAGAGAATAGCATTGAAACATGTATATTACCCTATGTGAAACAGATAACCAGTGCAAGCTCAATACATGAAGCAGGGTACTCTGGGACAACCAGAGGGATGGGGTGGGGAGAGAGGTGGAAGGGGTATTCAGGATCAGGGGACACATGTACACCTGTGGCTGATCCATGTCAATGTATGGCAAAAACCATCACAATATTGTAAAGTAATTAGTCTCCAATTAAAATAAATAAATTAATTTTTTAAAAAAACCACATGAAAAGACCATGTGCAGATAGATACCCTAGGAGGCCCGCCTCCAGTTGTTTGAAGCTTCCCAATCTGGGCACCTGAAATGCAGGTGAAAAGAACTTCAGCTGATCCCAACCTCCAGGCTTTGAGACACTCAGCTGATACCCAGTGAGACAGAAACTAACGATCCCCACCAAGCCCCTGTCCAAACAGCAGATCATTGTGCAAAGTAAATGTTGTTGGTGTTATGCATCAACAGGTAACTGAAACAGTGACAATGATAGACAGACACATATAGTACATATGTGTCTCATATATGTAAGAGAAAGTAGAAAATTAGATATATTTCTAAAAGAAGAAATTCAAGCTAATCTATATTAGCATATACAATGGTTGAGATATTTTATATTTACATTGTCACTAATCTTTTCAACCTAAATTATCCCTAGTATCATGAACATTAACGCCGACTGGCAACACAATAGCAAACCTGAATTTTTTTAAATATGTGTAAATCTTGAATTTTTTGCATTTAATAGGAAATCATTGGCTAATTTCAGACAATGGAATTTTACTTAAATAGAGTCTTTATTAGCCCAACAATGATGTCCTGTAACCACAAAATTGGGCATATGACCTCATTTAAAGAAGGAGCTTACAATATTCTTGGCAGACATTAGCCCCTATGTCTTCATCTGATACAACTTAAAGAGGTGGGCTTCTTGGGAGGTGAAGCATTCACACACTTTGGAAAGTGGAATCTGACCCCTGGAGGCTGAAAAGTGCCAGGACCACACCTTTCATCAGGCAAGAAACAGCAAACTGACAGGCCAGGAATATGGGGTTGGAGCCAGCACCAAGGAAAGTAAACCCTCCTGACACCTAAGCTGGCAATACCTGCCAGGTGGGCTAACCTGAGAGAAAATGGAGTAGAGGCAAAAGCACATGAGGTGAGAGACTATGGAAATTATTCATTTGTCATTACAAGTGACAAGTGTCATTACAAGTGACAAACTCAAGATGATATAGCTGCTTCGCCTATACCTTCCAAGGTAGATTTCAGAGAAACCACACTGACAGACTTAGATGTAGTTTACCACTACTCAACAGAGTGGTACTGAGGGTAGTTACACCAGGGGATAAAGCTCCAGAACATAGCCACGTGCCTTGTCAACTGGACACATATAACTACAACTAGTCCTGGGAAACAGGGAGAGAATCTATCTTGTTTCATATTCACATATAAGACTGCCCTGGCTATTTACTTGGACAGAAAGAATACAGTCTCAAGATAACCTAGAAGCATACACCAGCAGAGATGTGGCAAAGGGTGCTCTGAAAACAGTTCTGTGGCTACATCTGTACAGAAGGAGCCTTCAGGAGGCTTCTTACATCATGCCTTGCTCCATACTTCAGCCAAGTTGTTTATTAAAAGTAAACTGTTAGAGAATTTCATTACCAGCAAAATTCAGGGCCACACCTTGAATGGGAGATGCAAAGGAGGATGAATGTTAGAACAGAAAAGGAAACTTTAATTAGCGACAATTACAACTGCTCTTCACTTACCCTCTGCCACTAGCAAATCTCAATCCTCATCTCCCACAATAATTTATATCCTCCGAGAATTTATAATGCTTATACACAGAGAAAGAGTTTTGGTTTCTAGGGAGTTTTGAAAAAACATATCATGCTGTTTTACTAATCTGACATTTTAATGAAATTTCAATATTTTTCCATACACAGAATTTTAAGATGGCCCCAAATATTTCCACTACCTGGTATACGTGTCCTATATAATAATCCACCCCCACCGAAGTCTTAACAGAACCTGTGAACATGATGGCTAGTCACCCCCATGATCGTGCTGCATTGTACCAAGACTCAGTGAGAACAAGCTAGAGAGATTCTTCTACTGATTTTGAAAATGTAAGCTGTCATGTTTCATAAAGGTAACATGACTGGGGCCTAAGAGCAACTCTTAGAAACTGAGAGCAACCTCTGGCCAAAAACTAGCGAGAAGGAGGAACCTTAGTCCTACAGCCACAAGGAACTGAATTCAGCCAACAACCTGGATGAGTCTGAAACAGACCCTGACCTCCAAATGAGAACATAACCCTGCAGGCACCTTGATTTCATCGTAGTGAGATCCTGACTAGAGGACCTCTGTCTATGTAGTGACAAAATTTCTGACCTACAGAAAATGTGAGATAATAAACAGATATTATTTTGAGCCACTAATTTTGTGGTTACTGTTATATAGCAATTAAAAAAAAAACAAAAAAACCTCATACACCTCTCCCTCTGCTGCCTGCACCAAGCTGCATTTTCAAAGCAGTATCACATAACACTTACCACAATGTGCATACATTTTATTATTACTATTTTTAAAGTTACACAATTTCTGGAGGGTTGGCACAGCCTCTGAATATTTCATCCTGTTTTTAATCCACTCTGTGCTAGATGCCTATAACCTGGTTCAGTATGTTTTCAGCTTCTCCCTGTTTTTATTTTGTGTGTCCATGGAAAGAAAATCAAGAACAAGAATGACATTTCTGTTCCTCAGAGCAGTAAAAAGTGTTGTTCATGCCTGACCAAGGGTGGACACCCTTACTGCTCCATTTCCTCTGCCCTGTAATCCTCCATTACACAGACTCATGCCCCTTTCTTACCTCACAGCTGTTTGTGGCTACAAGAATGGCCAAAACTGCTGCTCATCCTGGCATTGGAAGCATTACTAGGAGGAGGCACTCCATCTCCACCTCCATGTCTTCTCTCCAGGGCTTGGACGACTTCAACTACTAGCAAAAAATAACAAAGTATGATAAAGTCCGCTGTGGGTTAAATTGCCAGTAGCAGGAAAAATCTAAGATTATTGCCATTTGCAACCATGGTTGATGTCATAAATCAACACAGAAGACAGTAAGTTAAAATGACCAAAAAAATTACTTAGAGCAAACAAGACAACCCGTTATCTATCTATTTTAACTTATGACATATTCCCCCAGAATATCACAAAATGTGACCTATTTTGGAGATTGACTCACCGAGGCGATCTAGTTAAAATGAGATCACCAGGGTGGGCTCCGATCTAAAATGACTGGTATCCTTAAAAAGTGAAAATTTAGTCAGAGAGACAGACATGCATAGAGAAGAGAAAATGTGAAGAGATGTAAAGAGAAGATAGCCATTTACAAGCCAATTACAGACCTAGAACTCATCCTTCTCTCATAGCTTTCAAAAGGAACCTGTCCTGCTGACATCTTGATTTTGGACTTCTAGCTTATAGAACTGTGAGACAATGTATTTCCAAGGTTTAAGTCACTCAGTTTGTGGCGCTTGGTTAAGGCAGCCCTGAGAAACTCATGCAGCCCCCAAACTTCGCTCTGCATTTTCTCTGTCTGATAAGTTACTGTATTCATTCTGCAGGTGAACACTTAGTCGCCATCTCCATTTCTCCCCCAAGTAGATCACAGCTTTAGCCTTCACTGTAAAAGAAATTTTATTCCTTCACTTGATGCTTTTTGAAAGTTCATTTCCTTTCTATGCCATCAGTAATGGTTCTATAGCCCTATCACTGGACCTGCTCTAGAAACAAGCCCTGAGAACCCTTCTGCACTGTTGGTGGGCAAGTAAATTGGTACAGCCACTATGGAGAGTAGTACAGAACTTCGTTAAAAGACTAAAAATAGAACTGCCATATGATCCAGCAACCTCACTCCTGGGCATATAGCTGGAAAAAATTATAACCCTAAAAGATACACACACACCCCTATGCTCATAGTGGCACTATTCACAACAGTCAAGCCATGGTAGCAACCAGTGTCCAGTGACAGATGAGTGGATAGAGAAGATGTGGCAAGTCTATACAGTGGACTATTAGTCAGTCCTAAACAAGAATGAAATCATGCCAATTGCAGCAACACAGATGGCCCTAGAAGTTATCAAACTAAGTGAAGTAAGCCAGACAGAGAAAGACAAATATCATATGATATTCTTATATGTGGAACCTAAAAAAATTATACAAACGCATTTACTTACAAAATAGAAATAGACTCACATTCATAGGAAACAAACAGTGGTTACCAAAGGGGAAAGTGGTGGCAGGGGGGAATAAATGAGGAGTTTTGAATTAACAGATACACATTACTGTATATAAAATACAAAACCAACAAGGACCTACTTTGTAACCCAGGGAACTATACTTAATATTTTGTAATAAGCTATAATGGAAAAGATTACAAAAAATAATATAGTGTGTATAACTGAAACACTCTGCTGTACATCAGAAACTAACATAACATTAACGCTAATATAACTAACACATAAATCAACTATACATCAATTAAAATTTTTTTTTTAACTCTGAGAACATCCTGATAACCATTTGATGAAGCTAGAGGAAAAGCAACAGGTAAAGTAAAAATTTTGATGTCCTAGACAAATTAGGGAATCAGTAAGCAAACCTGTCTGGATTCATTAGAGAGTTCATGCCCCAAAGAGAAGTCTGAACTTTATCCTCCAGGCATGAGAAATCAATGAAAAGACTTAGTGGTTGTTTTGTTTGCCAAGAGCTTTATAAGTCTTTCAGGAAGATGCATCTGGCCACTATTTCAGAAGATAGATTAGGAAAAGGACCAGAGTCACAGAGATCAGACGGGAAGATATTAGAAGGCCATGAGTGGAAGAATAAAAAACCTAGATAATAGCAATACAGTAGAAAGGGAAAGAATACATTCGAAAAATCTTACGAAGAATCAACAAGACTTAGTAGAATGTAAAACGACCTTGAGTTCTCCAGTTTGGAAAAGCAACATTGACAAGGCTAAGAAAGGCTGAAAAATAATAAGTACTTAAACTGCATAAAATATGCTATTTCAGCAGATCTTAATAGCGACTAACAAAACATTAATAGTCACTAGAAAGGCATTTCTGTTTTCTAGGTATATTTTAAAAACCTCTTCTCCAATACAACATTTAATGAGTCCAATAAAATTTGGAATGTTTCAATGTTGTTTTGTTGTTGGTTTGCTAAAACCATATGCAAAGCATTCAATCTCTCTTTTGGGGGAGGTTGGGGAGATGTTCCTTCTTTCCTTCAGAAAATGAAGGAGAACGTCATCTTTCTTTGATTCAAGAGAGGAACTTGCATTATGTTATTTGGTTTTGACTGAATAAGTACACTTACAGGTAATTCTGCCATGTGAGTGTGTTTCCACATGTGCACACACTCACAGTCACATCCAGTTTCCTAAAACTGCATTCCAAATGGCTTCCTTCCTCAGTACTCTTCAGGATTAGCCTGAGGCTTGAAGTGAAGTGAAGTGAAATGAAGTCGCTCAGTCACGTCCAACTCTTTGCGACCCCATGGACTGTAGCCTACCAGGATCCTCAGTCCATGGGATTTTCAAGGCAAGAATACTGGAGCAGGTTGCCAGTTCCTGGGTTGGGGATCTCCCCAACCCAGGGATCGAACCCAGGTCTGCCGTATTGTAGACAGACACTTTACCATCTGAGCTACCAGGGGAGGCTTAGTGAGTGTTAATTTATAACACTAAATAATAGCCATGAATCCATTCACCTCCATTATTTCTAAAAAACCAATTTTAGTATTAGCTAGACTTGCCAACATCTGTTAGATCACACAAAAAGCAAGAGAATTCAAGAAAAAAACATCTACTTCTGCTTTACAGACTATGCCAAAGCCCCTGACTGTGTGATTCACAACAAACTGTGACAAATTCTTAAACAGGTGGGAAAACCAGATCACCTTACGTGCCTTCTGAGAAATCTGTATGCAGGTCAAGAAGCAACAGTTAGAACCGGACATAGAACAATGGACTGGTTCCAAACTGGGAAAGGAGTACATCAAGGCTGTATATTGTCACCCTGCTTATTGAACTTATATGCAGAATACATCATGAGACATGCTGGGCTGGATAAAACACAAGCTGGAATCAAGATTGCTGGGAGAAATATCAATAACCTCAGATATGAAGATGACACCAACCTTACGGCAGAAAGCGAAGAGGCACTAAAGAGCCTCTTGATGAAATGAAAGATGAGAGTGAAAAAGCTGGCTTAAAGCTCAACACTCAAAACACAAAGATCATGGCATCTGGTTCCATCAGTTCAGTTCAGTTCAGTTGCTCAGTCGTGTTCGACTCTTTGGGACCCCGTGAATCACAGCACACCAGGCCTCCCTGTCCATCACCAACTCCCAGAGTTTCGTCAAACTCATGTCCATCGAGTCAGTGATGCCATCCAGTCATCTCATCCTCTGTCGTCTCCTCCTGCCTCCTCCCAGCATCAGGGTCTTTTCCAATGAGTCAACTCTTCACATCAAGTGGCCAAAGTATTTGAGTTCCATCACTTCATGGCAAACAGGTGGAAAAACAATGGAAACAGTGAAAGACTATTTTTTTGGGCTCTGAAATCACTGCAGATGGTGACTGCTGCCATGAAATTAAAAGACATTTGCTCCTTGGAAGAAAAGCTATAATCAACCTAGACAGCATATTAAAAAGTAGAGACCTAACTTTGCCAGCAAAGGTCCATCCAGTCAAAGCTATGATTTTTTCAGTAGCCATTTATGGATGTGAGAGTTAGATCATAATTTCTGAGTGCTGAAGAATTGATGTTTTTGAACTGTGGTGTTGGAGAAGACTCCTGAGAGTCGAGTCCCTTGCGCTGCAAGGAAATCAAACCAATCAATCCTAAAGGAAATCAGTCCTGAATATTCATTGGAAGGACTGATGCTAAAGCTGAAGCTCCAATATTTTGGCCACCTGATGCAAAAGACTGACTCATTTGAAAAGACCCTGATGCTGGGAAAGATTGAGGGCAGGAGAAGAAGGGGATGACAGAGGATGAGATGGTTGGATGGCATCACCAACTCAATGGACATGAGTTTGAATAAGCTCTGGGAATTGGTGATAGACAGGGAAGCCTGGTGTGCTGCAGTCCATGGAGTCTCAAAGAGTTGGATACGACTGAGCAAATGAACTGAACTGAACTGAAGACTGTCTTAATGCAGAATCAGATGAGCAACAGGGTCAGTTTTTCAAGAAGACAGCCTTTGCTGATCCTCATATATTTAAATCAATAACATTTATATCACTAAGGAGTCTGTAAGTCCTTATTCATTTTCTCTCTACCACTCTAACTTTGGACTCATGAAGTGCAAATAAAATGCAGAAGATGATAACCAAAGAAAGCAAGAAAATGCTATACAAATGTCAGGGGCAATTGAGGATGTGGAAAAAAAAAAGAGCAGCTTATAGTTGGAAAACATTTACTCAAGAAAATGTAAACATCAGGATTATGGACATATTTTGAAAGGTGTCACTACCTGAAGTATGAAAAAGCAGTCCATACCCCCAAAGCCATAAAATCATAATCTGTAATTATATGACATTCCTAAACCTCAGATCATTTGGATATTATTTCCCCAGGTAAAAGGTTCCAAGCTTTTTGCAAATGTTTTTGCTCAACTCCATGTTTCAACCTAGGCCAGGCAAGTAGAAAACTTATCACAGTCTAGAAACCAAATTCTTTTCTCTTTAGGGGAAAAAAATACAAAAAGAAACAACCTTTGAAAAATGCTGATGAAATATAACTTTTCTCCACAATAATTTTCTGGCATTTATGACAAAGATCTACTGTTACTTACAACTTCCAGTGAATTTCATTCTTGGCTTAGTTGCAACCCAAAGAACTGACGGGAGGGATATTAATATATCTCTGAGTGGTGAGGGAGCTGTTTTTCAAGTAGATTGAGGCAGTGAATGTTTGGAACACCTCATACTTCAATGAAATCCAATTTTCTCTTACAGGTTTCACCCAGTAGCAAGAAGGCACTCTTAGTGAAATGCTTACATTCCAACAGCATCCATAAAAGAGAAAAGATATTCTGCAGTGATGTTTAGCAGTATTTTGTTATTTGCAAATGTACTTGCATCTTGTCCAGCTCCAGTGAATTCTCACCACTGAGGCAAGGACTCAGACTTCTAATGATTTGTAGAGAATTATGTTACCAGCAATTTTACATATCTCTCATGCCTGAATCCTCTGGGCTTTGTGTAAGCACACTGCCAGGGATTTGCTGGCAGACTGGAATAATATTTTATGGTAAAGATTTGATGGTAAAGAAGGGGTACTTCAAGGGGTTGATACGGCATATAAGGTTGAAAATATGAACAGTTTCTGATAAGGAGACATTAAAGGATTCAAGAAGATTCATGGATCCAACAGTCCATGTCATCAGGCCTTCAAATACCTTCTTTCTAATCACAAAGTCACCCCAGGCTATCTGCAGGAATGGGAGCTAGAAAATCTGTGAAAGATTTAAACTTTCTGCTAAATCCTTGAGTTACTGGGAAGAAAATCAAACATCAAGAAGGTTGTCTATAGTCACTGAGGTATTGCATGGCCCACTCTGAAAACTGCTACCATCAGCTAGAACCATTGTCAAGGGTTTTCAAATCAGAGAGAGAGAGTTCACAAAGTCTTCTTTAATTCTTTTGTCATATGTGACAGTTGTTACTGTTTTCGCAACTGACAGAAGTCAAAACACATTTTAAGTAAGAGAAGAACTTGGGAGAACTTGAATCTCCACAATAAAGAAAGATCTTCTCTTCAGAAAGAACAACTTTAGCTTTTAGTATGGAGGTTAGGTCTCATTTTAAACCTTGAGTCGAAGAAAGTTGTGAAAGTAGGTCTTAGAAGAAAACGAGTTTCTGCACTTTCCAGAAACTCTGCCGTTAATTATCCACATCCATTAAGGTTCTACCGCAGATTTTAACATGGAGAAAGCAATGGCACCCCACTCCAGTACTCTTGCCTAGAAAAGCCCATGGACGGAGGAGCCTGGTGGGCTGCAGTCCATGGGGTCACTAAGATTCAGACACGACTGAGCGACTTCACTTTCACTTTTCACTCTCATGCATTGGAGAAGGAAATAGCAACCCACTCCAGTGTTCTTGCCTGGAGAATCTCAGGGATGGGGGAGCCTGGTGGGCTGCCATCTATGGGGTCACATAGAGTCGGACACGACTGAAGCGACTTAGCAGCAGTAGCAGCAGCAGCAGATTTTAACAAAGTTAAGAGTAATAAAATCTGAATTAACTTAAGCCCTAAGTAGGGTCTTAACCATTATCTGTATTGTATCCAAATCTCACTTACCTCTGATAAGGGGTAAACCTAATATTATTTATATGGCACTTAATCTATGTTATACAAAGTTTGACCACGTTATATATCCTCTGTAAAATTTCACAATAACTCAGTGAAATACATATTATTAATGCTCCTTTTCTGATAATACGGGGTCTAAGATCATGGTCAGATAGCTATTTGGTGGTAAAGCTTGAATTTAAACCTTAAGGCTATATATTGTTACCCTGCTTATTTAACTTACATGCAGAGGATAAAATGTGAAATGCCGGTCTGGATGAAGCTCAAGTTGGAATCAAGATTGTCAGAAGTATCAGTAACCTCAGATACACAAATGACACCACTCTACAGACAGAAAGGTACAAGGAACTAATGAGCCACTTGATGAAGGTAAAAGAGGACAGTGAAAAAGCTGGCTGGAAATGTAACATTCAAAAAACTAACATCACAGCATCTGGTTCCATCACTTCATTACAAATAGATGGGGGAAAATGGAAACAGGAACAGGCTTTATTTTGTTGGGCTCCAAAATCACTTAAGATGGTGACTGCAGCCATGAAATTAAAAGATATTTGATCCCTGGAAGAATTCCTATGTCAAACCTAGGGAGCATATTAAAAAGCAGAGACAACACTTTTCTGACAAAGGTCCATTCAGTCAATGCTGTGGTGTTTCCAGTAGTCAGGCACAGATGTGAAAGTTGAACCATAAAGAAGGCTGAGCGCCAAACAACTGATGCTTTCGAACTGTGGTGCTGGAGAAGACTCTTGAGATTGCCTTGGACAGCAAGGAGATCAAGCCAGTCAATGCTAAAGGAAATAAATCATGAATATTCATTGGAGGGACTGAAGCTGAAGCTGAAGCTCTAATACTTTGGCCATCTGATGTGAAGAGCCAACTCAATGGAAAAGACCCTGATGCTGGGAAAGACTGAGAGCAGGAGGAGAAGAGGGCAAAAGATGATGAGATAGTTGGATGGCATCATCGACTAAATGGACATTAGTTTGAGCAAACTCCAGGAGATCGTAAGGGACAGGGAAGCCTGTCTTGCTGCAGTGCATGGGATCGCAAACAGTTGGCCGCAACTGAGTGACTGATCAACAAGAAATGATCAGTTAAACCCTGATTTTCCTGTACCTGATATAGGACACCTTCCTACTCTGCCAGTAGTAGATTCTTGAACAAATCAACTACAGTAAAAAGGTAAATTATATAAAGACAGTAAAGGCAAGATTACCAATGGCATCTTATTCTCGAAACCAAAGACCACTGAAACATTAGAAGAAGCTTTTCAAGGAATTTGTGAATAACCACAGACACTTGGTTGAATCAAAAATTACCATTTTTCACTAGCAGTAATCTTGATATTACTTACAAATAGCTGAGAAAAGAAGAGAAGCTAAAGGCAAAGGAAAAAAGGAAAGATATACCCATTTTGATGCAGAGTTCCAAAAAATAGCAAGGAGAGATAAGAAAACCTTCCTCAGTGATCAGTGCAAAGAAACAGAGGAAAACAATAGAATGGGAAAGACTAGTGATCTCTTTAAGAAAATTAAAGATACCAAGGGAACATTTCATGCAAAAATGGGCTCAATAAAGGACAGAAATGGTATGGACCTAACAGAAGCAGAAGATATTAATAAGAGGTGGCAAGAATATACAGACGAACTTTACAAAAAAAATCTTCATGACCCAGATAACCACGATGGTGTTATCACTCACCTAGAGCCAGACATCCTAGAATGCGAAGTCAAGTAGGTCTTAGGAAGCATCACTACGAACAAACCAAGCGGAGGTGATGGAATTCCACTTGAGCTATTTCAAATCCTAAAAGATGATGCTGGGAAAGTGCTGCACTCAATATGCCAGCAAATTTGGAAAACTCAGCAGTGGCCACAGGACTGGAAAAGGTCAGTTTTCATTCCAATCCCAAAGAAAGGTAATGCCAAAGAATGCTCAAAGTACTGCACAATTGCACTCATCTCACACACTGGCAAAGTAATGCTCAAAATTCTCCAAGCCAGGCTTCAACAGTATGCAAACCTGAACTTCCAGATGTTCAAGGTGTATTTAGAAAAGGCAGAGGAACCAGAGATCACATTGCCAACATCCTCTGGATCATGAAAAAAGCAAGAGAGTTCCAGAAAAACATCTACTTCTGCTTTATTGACTATGTCAAAGTCTTTGACTGTGTGGACCACAACAAACTGGAAAATTCTTAAAGAGATGGGAATACCAGACCACCACCTTATCTGCCTTCTGAGAAACCTATATGCAGGTCAAGGAGCAACAGTTAGAAGTGGACATGGAAAAACAAACTGGTTCCAAATCAGGAAAGGAGTATATCAAGGTTGAATATTGTCACCTGGCTTATTTAAATTATATGCAGAGTACATCATGAGAAAGGCTGGACTGGATGAAGCACAAGCTGGAATCAAGAATGCCGGGAGAAATATTGATAGCCTCAGATATGCAGATGACACCAATCTTATAGCAGAAAGTGAAGAACTAGAGAGCCTTTTGATGAAAGTGAAAGAGGAGAGTGAAAAAGTTGGCTTAAAACTCAACATTCAGAAAACTAAAATCATGGCATCCAGTCCTATCACTTCATGGAAAATAGATGGAGAAACAATGGAAATAGTGACAGAATTTATTTTCTTGGGCTCCAAAATCACTGCAGATGGTTACTGCTGCCATGAAACTAAAAGATGCTTGCTCCTTGGGAGAAAAGCTATGACTAACCTAGACAGCATATCAAAAAGCAGAGAGATTACTTTATGGACAAAGTTTGGTCTAGTCAAAGCTTTGGTTTTTCCAGTAGTCATGTATGGATGTGAGAGCTGGAAACCATAAAGAAAGCTGAGTGCTGAAGAATTGATGTTTTTTAAACTGTGGTGTTAGATAAGACTTTTGAGAGTCCCTTGGACTGAAATGAGATCCAACCGGTTCATCCTAAAGGAAATCAGTCTTAAATATTCATTGGAAGGACTGATGCTGAAGTGGAAACTGCAATACTTTGGCCACCTGATGTGAAGAACTGACTCACTGGTAAAGACCATGATGCTGGGAAAGATTGAAGGCAGGAGGTGAAGGGGATGACAGAGAATGAGATGGCTGGATGGCATCACCAACACAATGGACCTGAGTTTGAGTAAGCTCTGGGAGTTGGTGATGGACAGGGAAGCCTGGCATGCTGCAGTCCATGGGGTCACAAAGAGTTAGACAGGACTGAGAGACTGAACTGAATCTTGATATACAGCAGATGATGAAGTAACTATTTCTTCACTCTGACTATTGAGCATCAGGAAAGAAATGAATCTCAGGGGTAAGGTTTAGCCCGTAAAACTCTATTTAGAGCAATAATAATTATTGTTTAATTTTGCAAAAAGATTTATATATTCTTTAAGAGATAGAGGATTTGACATTCTGTCTTTTTTTTTTTTGTTTTTGGTCTTTTTTGTTTGATTTTGGTTAAGAGAAGCAGATGATATTAGCAAAAATCTGAAGTTTAATCGATAGCAGGACGTGCAGCTCTGTGTGTGATGTGTTTTTTTCTCTTTGGCATATCAGCATTTTTGTCAGAGGAAACAAAACAGAACTCTCCTCTTCCTACAACTCACTCCAATTCCTTCCCTTCACTTCTTTCCCTCTGCTGCTGCTGCTGCTGCGTCGCTTCAGTCGTGTCCGACTCTGCGACCCCATAGACGGCAGCCCACCAGGCTCCCCCGTCCCTGGGATTCTCCAGGCAAGAACACTGGAGTGGGTTGCCATTTCCTTCTCCAATGCATGAAAGTGAAAAGTGAAAGTGAAGTCGCTCAGTCGTGTCTGACTCTTAGCAACTTCATGGACTGCAGCCCACCAGGCTCCTCCACCCATGGGATTTTCCAGGCAAGAGTACTGGAATGGGGTGCCATTGCCTTCTCCGCCTTCTTCTGCAGCACCATCAAATTGCTGGAGGGAGTGACTGGGCCACTGGATCTAAATATTATTCAGCTCTAATCACATTGCATCAGAAATTGTTAGTAAAACTGAGCTATAGCACATTAGAAACATCCAGAGACTTGGTTCTCAAGGGAATCATGTTTTCTCTCCTGAGTCTCAAGAAGCCTGAAGGAGAGTAAAAGAATGTCTGCAAGAGCAGAGGCCTGGGGGACTCAGTAGAAATGATAATGATGATTCTTTTTTAATTCCTGAGGGAAGAAATATTCCTGAGTTTTCCACCTACAGAACAGAATAGTGTGGGATTCAGGCTGTTGGCTTCATTTTCCTTGACTTCTTCAAGAACTTTATAAGCCTACTAAAGTGTGTTATATAAAAGGGGGTCAGTTGACCTGCCTATAATGGTTACAGGAGTCTGTAACTTTACTTTACTAACTAGTGTGTGCACTCAGTTGAGGATTAGCAGAAACATCTAGCTTCATTATCATTGAAACTGATCTTTCACCATCACTAGGGAACAGAGCACATCAATGTTCACAAAGGTGCCTTCATTCTTACCTCCACCTCTACCTACTCTGGCTCACAACATCCTCAACAGTTACCATCCTACTGGGAAATGGGAACAGGTGCCCTGGAAACATCTCTTTCTAGACACAGACACACACAATCTTCTACAACAGTTATCCCACTCCAGAGACCAACAAGAGTTATCATTTCATTTTTAAAAAGCCCCTTAGAGATGGGAGAGAATGGGAAGTTGTAATTGCTCTTCAATTTCTAGAGGAATCACTAAAGAGATGCTATGCTATTAGTCAATAAGTGAGTTGTCCCATGTTCCTTGTGCCAAGATTCATATTCCAAATCCTATGTCCTTTCTGCTTGACCCTGGTAAAGCCAAGTATAGCACTGTTCACCACAGCTGGAAAGTCATCACATGTTTAAATGCTAGATGCAGTGGGAGACTTCTTCTTGCTAAAAATTGCATCAACATGGTGTCATCAAAAACTGGCTCTGGTCACTTGCTCTTCTTTTTCATGAATGTGTAGAAAACTAGAGGTCACACAGGAAACATGGAACAAGAAAAGAGATATGCTGAGGTTGCTATGATTTTGAAGAGCTGAGTAGCTGTTCAGCCTCAGTGTGATCGGACTGCTAGTTTGGAAACTCTGATGGGAACTTCACATGTAGAGATTTCATCATCAAAGACCTAGTCTGGCAGCCATTTTCATACTCCACCCTCCCTCACATAGACCTCTTGTATTTTAATTGTAAACATTTTTTTGGATCAGTTTGCATTCTCATTTGTTGTAACCACATATTTGCATTTCAAATGCCACTAAATAAATAAATAAATAACACAGAGGTTCTTAGCTCATTCTAAATGAAATTTCTAGGTTTTTACAATGCAAATTTCTCTTGTGGTCTAGCATGCTGGTCAGGAAATGCCAATGTTTCAAAATGATTCCAACGTTTTGTGGGGGGCGGGGAGAGTTCATCATATTCTATTCTCTTTGGACTTGCTGCTGACTTTCTTATCCCCTAGGTTGAATTACATTCAGCTAAGAATGAGGAAATTTTAAAACCAAGCCCATTTGTAAATTGAGAGCTGCCTGCCAATGAAAGCCATATGTAATCTCAAATCCTGATTTTAATCAGTAGTTTCAACTTTTTCACTAAGTAGAGCTTTATGCCAGAATGCTCATGAGACAATCCTCAAGTGTCATTAGCATAATTGTGCAGCCTCAGGGATTAAGGGTAGGACAGATCTGGGCTGAAGTCCAGCTCTGCCACTAACTAGCCTTGTGACCTTGAGCCAGTTGCTTCATTTATATTAACCTCAGGTAGCAGCTCTCTCATTTGGCTTTTGTGAGGATTAAATAAACTAAGGCATGAAGAATACATTGTTTAAGGTCTGAAACATGATGAGTGCTCAGTATGTATTACCTAATGTTATTCTTTCCCCTAAAGCTTTCAAAGAACCTGAATATACATTTTCCAAAGAAACAAAATCTAGACTGGCACCAGACTCCTCATCAGAAAGACTGAGGCTAGTAGACAATAATACTTCCAAAGTTCTGTTACAATGAAATATTTTAACCTAAAATTCCATATCCAGCCAAATTAGAAATAAGGTATGTCAATATTCAATTAAAAAAACACACACACACACACCAGAAACATCCCTGTAGTTGAATAAGATTGAATGCATTGATTCTGGCTGTAGTAAAGGTTTCACCCCATGGGGCAGTATGGGCATCTGGAAGGAGCTAAGGCAGTACTTATTATAAGATTTAGGCCTGTGCTTAGTGATTTTGGAAAGAATACCAGAAAGTAAGGTTTGCTTTGATTGGGGTGATGTCAGGTGGTGGGAAGGATCCTATGAAAAGGTATCTTAATAATTTTTACCTAGGAGTCCACAGAAATGGAGCAGGTAGGTCTAAAGATTAAGAGGTACAGAAACAACAATCACTCGTGCTTGCTAGGAGAGAGGATGCTGGACATTATTAAAGTTTGCTCTGCGTTTTCATTGCTATCTGCGCACAGACACTTTTCCAGACTGATCCTGTTTTCTATTTGCTCCATCATGGTCACAGTGTCAACCCACCTAATGTTGCTGTTCTGTGAAATTGTCTATTTGAAAAAGGAGCATCACTATTAGCAGCAGGTCTGCCACCAGCTAACAGCACTTTTTTCTCCATGGAAGGGAAGAAAAAGGACATATTTAGACATGCAAGAACTCAGGTATTTTAGCTTACATACACTTTTTCCGAAGAAGCTACTTGAGGATGTGCTAGAGCAAAAACAACGGAATGAACCAAAACAAGGTTTTGAGTCCAAGAAATATTGGCACCAACCCAGACCTTTCAATAGGCTGCTGCTACAAAAGGACAGACCCAGGCATCTGGCTTTCAGGGGTGTGGAGGTCTCTCTAAAGACTGGCTCTCCATCCTTCAATCCTCTGAGACCAGACAGTCTTGAATTAGTTCGTCTTTGGTACAGAGAACCAAAAAATCCTAATGAGGTCTACAGCATACACTGATCCTTACATAATTACTGGTGGAGACTTTAAGCAAATGGAAAATAATGGCATCAATAAATTGAGGATGAAATGTAATACTTGAAGGTAAAAATGAGAGAAACAGCGATTTCTTTTATTTCACAATGTGTGATGGGACAGATGGTCACCACTGGTGTTTTTACAAAGGACAGACAAAGGCAGAAGGAACAGGGGAGGGGCTCTTTCTCTTGAGTGCACCCAGGATTCTGTGCAATTCTTCAGAATTCCAAAATGAAATTGGAATGTACTGGATATGAGTTTGAGCAAGTTCCGGGAAATGGTGAAGAATGGGAAAGCCTGGCATGCTGCAGTCCATGGGGTCGCAAAGAGTCAGACATGACTGAGCAACTGAACAGCAACACATAGCAATGATATTACTAGGCAATCATTTAAAACCCCCTTAAAGAAAAAAGAAGTAAATCATGCACAACTTATGGTGAATCAATCATCTCAAATAATAACTCACTAATCCAATCACAACTTATCACATCACACCAGTGGGTTTTAACACGAGTTCAAGAATTGCAATTTTAAATGAAGTAGGCCAATATTTAAAAATCATCACTTAAAGCTAATCCTATAGTAGGAAAACATGAGAGGCAGAAGTTAAGCTTTCCACAGCATCATTTGACCGGTAACTATTTTCCAGTTGGGAGGCAAGACAGTGGTGACAAAATGAACAAGTAAAATAAGCAAACCAGTGGTGGGGGGAGGTATATGAGGCAGGAGTTGCAGAATTGAGTGAGAAACAGATGCATAAAGAGAAAAAGAAATTTTAAATACCTTACACAAGGGGAAAGAGTTTAAGATTGAAATTATAAGTGAAGAAAAAATGAAGAGTGACTAAAGTTTCTAATGAGGAAATATGATAAAAACAGGAAAGAATGGCAATGATATTAACAGCAACTCGGCTGGGGTATTTGAAGATGAGGTAGATAGCTAATATTTTCCAAACTATTGATATTTTTTAAAATTACATTTCTATGATTTTGTACAATAAAAGGAACAGAAAAAAGTGAACCCTAAATTTAGATGTTATAAAATTTGAGAGGAAAGGTCAAAATTGGGATAATTTGTTACAATTTATATTTTTAAATGTTAAGAAGCAATGTTTTCTGAATAATGTAACTAACCAAAATAAATTCTATTCTCAAATAAAACAGACAATATAGAGTACAGAAATAAAGCACTATCACTTTTACAATAGTGTAAGTTTGATAAATAGTTTCAAGGATTCTTAAACAAAGATTCGTGATCAACTCACTAAATTGGTTCTCTTTTTTAACTACAAGATGAATTCTGAATTTGGTAGGCAGGTGACAGGCTCATAAAGTAACCTTTAAGATTTCATTCAATCTATTTAAATTGACTTGAAAAATCGTTGGCAGGCTATCAAATGAGTAGCAACAAAGTGACATTTTGGGTGCCTGATGAGATTCCCCAGAAACCAACATTAATTCAGAGTCTCACTGAATGTACCAATAGAATAGAACCCTCTCAGAGGCAATAACTGAATAAAATTACATATTCTAAGTACTTACTAATCTAAGGCATCAACCTTATTATATGAAGATTGAATGGTTTTTGCATTTTGATAATAATTTATTATCAATTAGGATTAAAAACAAGCTTCAATAGGCAACACTCCAGCAAAAGAGAAGTTAAATTTAACAAGAGAAGTTCCTTCTGCCTGACTTATTTTTTTTATGTTTACAGGAGGATAGGAGGAAGGAAAAGAGAAGGCCAAGAAACATCCCCTCCAGCATCCAGCTTCCAAAGAAGTCCCAGGAGGGGGACAATCAAATCCCAGGTGGAAGGAGAGAAGTGAGGGAAGAATACTCAATAGAAAGAAGGGCGCTCAGCCTCCTGGTTCTACTATTCCTTGTTGGGAATTGAAAATTCACTTCCTCTGGCAAATGATGCAGCCAATTAAATGTGAACATCCTCCACACCTGTTCCTGTTTCTAAGGCAATGAGATTTGACACAAGTGAGCAAGATGACAATATAAATCCTAAGTTGCATGGAGAAATTTATTATGTTTTTAGTAAAGTCATAGCCTAATCACTCAGTGCTTCAACTGCCCCATTTGCAAACACAGAAATCTTTGTCTACAGGATCCTCACACAGATGGCATAAGAATTCATAAAGCTTAGAAAATATACTTTTCCTTAGAGAAAATGAATTGCATGAATCCTGGATGTTTCCTAACATATTAATAAAATCTTGACTTCCCCATAATAGTGTATGGGAATATTATGATCACCCAGCACACCACCTGCATTCCAAATGAAAATACGAACATCTTATCAATGTTGAAATCACTTGTCTGAAGGAGATCTGGCAATTTTCCTCAATAACTCAGTCTAATATAATTATGTATAATTTGTCATAATGTTCAGTGAGACAACAAAATGAAAAGCAGAGTGCTGAAAACAACCAATAGGAGACAGGAGTGTAATATATGCCTTGCTAATTGTGATGAAAGATAATTCACTACTTCAGTGATCCATATTTAGTTGATACTCAGATGAGAAGCTTAAATATTTTAAAAATGAATCAAAGAAATTCTACTCCCAGATAAGTAATGGAATCATAAAGGCCATATCTGTTTTGCTTTATTATTGACACATATTCAAAATTCTGGATTCGAATGCAATGGGTTTTTTGCTGTGTTGACCTTCCTATGTGAGAGGGAATTCTTTTGTCCTCTCTAACCCTGGCTTATCTCCAGTGGCTTTCCTTCCCCCAGCCCTGAACACTGCAGGGAGTATAGATGAAGAAAAACAGGATCAAAAGCCTACTTCCCTTTTTTTCTCCTTTATTTGCTAATTTAGTCTGTATTTCTATAACATGCTGTATCATAGGAAAAGGAAAGTAAGCTTGAGGAGGCATGCCTTGAAGAGACACTTGAGGTATAAGTATGTAAACCTGCAAGCAAAGGGAAAACCATGATTTAAATTTTTTTTTCTTGTTCAATAACTCATTTTGTTTTCCACCATTGGCAAGAAGCACTAGAACAAGGCAAAGCTATGCATATTTTAAGAGGCAGACGGACCTCTGTTCTCTATTCCCAAGATGAAACTAGTAGACAAGGAAGAAGACTCCCCTTCCACCCTCCTAGAATATGTCTCTTTACCTGAAGCTACTCCTGGATAAATGGGACAATGGCCCTATTGGAATCTATCATCACACATGCGTGCACGTGCATACACACACACCTCGCCATGTGTATATGTTAGTACCATGTAATAGGTAAGTCAGTCATTCACTAATATCTATTCATTCTCTCTCCGTGATGCTTCTCCAAGACTGAAAGTCCCTGAGGATTCAGAGGAGAATCAAACAAAGAGCCACTACCCTCATGGAACTTTCACCCTAAACATTGTAGACTTCACCCAAATGATTAAATAATGGAAATGTGCAAAGTGGTATTTAAGAAAACTCCCACATGCAGAAAATCAACCCTGGGTATTCAATGGAAGCTCTAATACTTTGGCCACCTGAGGTGAAGAGCCAACTCACTGGAAAAGACCCTGATGCTGAGAAAGATTGAAGGCAGGAGGAGAAGGGGACGACAGAGGATAAGAAGGTTGGATGGCATCACTGACTCGATGGACATGAGTTTGAGCAAGCTCTGGGAGTTGGTGATGGACACAGAAGCCTGGCGTGCTGCAGTCCATGGAGTCGCAAAGAGTCAGACATGACTGAGCAGCTAAACAACCACCACATGAAGGGGATACAGTTCATTTCTTCCGTTTATGTGTGAGTGACAAGAAGCAAAGAAGGCAGCACTGAACACAGATTTACTAAACACTTGTTAAGAATAATGTATTAAAGGCCCTTAGAGCAATGCTTGGTGCATGCCAAGTATTCAGTAAGTGACAGGAATATGTAAACAGACCCTTGCTAAGGAATTATGTGTTTCTACTTAAATTTTTCTCAAGTCACTCAAATTAGACTAGAAATATTTCACTCTTAACATTGTTGGTGTACCATCCCCAAAAGTTGGTGTGCAAAGCACCAAAAATCTTAATTAGTGGCTGAAATCTACTTCTTTTTTCCCTTACTACCTATTCTCTTGGGCTTCCCAGGTGGAGCTAGTGGTAAAGAACCTGCCTGCCAATGCAGGTGGATGTAAGAGATGCAGGTTCAATCCTTGGGTTAGGAAGATGCCCTGGAGGAGGGCAAGGCACTCCTCACTATTCTTGCCTGGAGAATCCCATGGACAGAAGAGCCTGGTGGGCTACAGTCCCTACACTACTGAAGTGTCTCAGCACTCACCTACCCTACCCAAGGTCTCTGATGACAGATGATGCAATAACAAGAGCATGGGGTTTAGAGTTAACTAGACTTAGGTGTAAGCTGTGCTCTCCCCATGATTGGTCATGTAAATCATCTGTGAAGTGGAAATTAGTATTTGCCACATACAGCTCCGAAGAGCCTGAGATGCAGGCACCTCAAGAAGGACCTATGACAAGCACTAACGACTGTGATACCTGAGCTGTTCTTTGAGGATAAATGAGATTCAATTCTATATTTAGAGGTCACAGGTGAAAAACCAGCCATGCACTAATACCTTCCAAGGATGATGAAAAGGCATTATTCCTATTTGTCCTAAGCACGCACTAAACACGGTTGCAAAGCAGTGATTAACTTTCTACCAGCAAAGTAGCTGAAGACTAGAAGACTGGGGCTGCCTGTGATGGCACCAATGGAGTTAACTTTCCCACTTGGAGCCCAAGTCAAATGCAAGGTCAACCTACTGTCCCTATTTCATCAACAGCTTAATGGCAGATCCCACTGTTGCCTTATTTAGAGCTTCAGTGCAAACCCTCAACTTGGGCTTCCTTTATAATACCCTGCAGTCTCTAAATTGCCGTGTAGGATTTTCTGAGGACTCGTCTGTGAGAACACCGTGGGCTGTTGGTTGTATGCATGCACTTGCACAAATAAGTGGCAGAAAGCTGGCTCAAGCAGAAGGACTTACATACTTTTTTCCTCAAATGACATATTTGAGCATTAAAAACAACGTATTCTGTTCTCCAGCTAGAAAGGAATAATGAAACCTGAGTGTTGCCTTCCCAGTAGTTCTCACCTTTGAATCGTGCAAACAGCAATGATCCTCCATTTGTAGGCAGCAACAGCCTCCAGAAGCTACGGGAACATTGCCAAGATCCCTGAAAAACCTCCACAGCTAATTGGGAACCGGCTTATTAGTGACACTTTTGAGAGTCAGGTTGTCATTGAAGAGAAATGAAGGAGAACACGGTGGGCGCCGTAGCCTGGAATTAGACTGTGGGAGGGAGGGAGGCTCCTCGCAGGAACACGGCTCTGTAATTTTCTCAAACGCTGTGCTCAGCTGCCTTACAAAAGCTCTGGATGTCAGGAGGCTATAGGCAACACCTTACCCTCCAAATCCTCCTTAAAATCTACCCCAGAACCATCTACCTTGGGAGAGAGAGCTCTGTGGCCTTTCAGCGTTACCCTGAACTAAAGACAACAGAAAGAAAAAATATATATATTCCCTCTCAGTAGCCTTCTAAACATGTGTCAACATTTTTATGTAGCTGAGTTTTTTTCCTCACAATTACTAGACAATTTCAGTCTATTTCACTGAGGTTTTGTGTACATAAAATTTCAGTAACGAGGGAAATGAACTGAAATTTTAATTTTTAAAAAAAATAATATGTCAAAATACCAATCAGGTCATATTTAGGAAGCATCACAGGAAATGAACATGATTAGTGATTGAGATTAAGATTTTTTTTTTTCAGGAAGATGATTGCCAGCATCTGGCCAGCAAGATGCTATGTCCCAAGTCCTGCCTTTGAGGTTCATGGGAAATGCTACTCTGATAACAAACTGGGTTTCTCAGCTCCCACTCCACTGGAAGGACAGTGTGTAATGTGGATAACCTTCCTTGACTTTTGTGCTAAGATTCTGGCCCTCACCCAAGAGAAAAAAATAGCATCTGTGTCACTGTGCATTAGTAATGGGAGCCACGAAAGCTGGGAGGGCCCACATCACTGCCACTAGCTATGTTCTCTGCTGGGTAAACTGAATCCCCATGCTACCCTGATGGAAAGGAAGAAGCCTCGGCCCTGGAGTCAACTTCTGGAGTTTTACACTGGGGTGGGAACAAGCAAGGGAACTTTTCTGGAGGCACCAGAAGTCCAACTGAGCACAGCAACTGGACCATGGGAAACAGCTCACAGCACCTGCTTGCTGCCTTCCTCCATTAACTGCCTCTCTCATCTGTTTCAGAAAATTCATTCTTCTCTCCTCATAATAATGATTAGCTTTTGCACATTCCATAAGTCAACCCAATCTGTGATGATACATTTCCTGAATCTCAAGATAACTCAGTCTCTCCCTATCTTTTGCTTTTAACATCACACACACACACACACACACACACACACACACACATGCAATTAGTAACACAAAATTGGATTGGTTGTCTACCCAATAGTCCCCAATTTTCTCCTCTGCTCTCCTTTGCTAGGATAGTCTGCCTCCCACAAGAACTTAAAATGTCAGTCACCAGCCTTCGTAGCTTCCTTGTTGCTAGACATAGTGATGTGACATAGCCTTAGGGTGGCCATGTGACAAAGTCCTGGGGTGGCAATGTGATGATGTGACATATGCAGAGTGGCCAAGTGAAAAAGTTTTTGGATGGTGAAGTGACAAAGTTCTGAGATAGCCATGAGTATATAGTGCTTGGGTAGCAAATGTGACACAGGTCTCTGGTGACCATAGGACACAGTCCTGGGTGGCCATGTGACACAGTTCATGAATGGCCATAGAAATATTCCTGGAACAGTCTTGTGACACAGTTCTGTGGTGGCGATGTGACATAGTTCTGGAGGGGTAATATCACACAGGAGATAACCATGTAAAACGTTTCTAATCAATGAAGCCTAGATGATGTGTGCTCTCCAGCAGAAGAGAATCCGTAGGAACTTGGAAAGCCTTCCCCTCCATAGAAAGAAGGATTAGAACAAGGCCTTTCTCACCACTAGGACTTTCTTCTATATTCTCATCGTGGAACAGCTTTGTGGTTAACTCACCTCAGCTATGTTCAACTCTTTGTGACCCCGTGGTCTGTAGTCCTCCACACTCTTCTGTTTGGGATTTTCCAGGAAAAAATACTGAGTGGAACAGCTTTTACATGGCCACATGATGCAATGATGACAGACATTTCATCAGCTAAGAACAGCAGACAAATGAAAAGTGCCCAGAACTTTGATGGCATTTTGAGCAAGTGCAACAACCCCTGGCTGGTCTAACCCTAGATTTCTTCTTAAGTGAGATAACGACTAAACTCCTGATATGTACGTCATACACACATGAGCACACACATGTACTATTTATTTTATTGCATGTACACATTTTATTGTTGTTTAGTCTCTAGGTAGTGTCAGACTCTTTGCGACCCCACGGACTGTAGCTCACCAGGCTCCTTTGTCCGTGGGACTTCCCAGGCAAGAATACTAGAATGGGTTGCCATTTCCTTCTCCAGGGGATCTTCCTGACCCAGAAATCAAACGCCTGATGCCTACATTGGCAGGTGGGTTCTTTACCACTGGGCCACCAGGGAAGCCCACATATTTTATTTCATGTTCACAATTCTGCTAGCATAGGAAACTATAAGCATTTCCCCGTAGACATTAAAATTATTTTTGCAAGCAAAGAAATGAGATGTTTTTTTATAAGAGTTTAGAACCAAAAAATCCAATTGAAATTTTGTGAAGGGTAACATGAGTAATCAACTTTGCTTACATAAATATGAGACAAACAGGCTTCCTGACCTGCAGTAAAGACATATGGGGCTTTTTGATTGACTTATGTGCTAAACACTCTGTAGCAAGAAGTTCCAGGGAGTGAGTGGTCATTTTATGTAAGAAGCTCATGGTCTTATGTGAGATTAAAAGTACCCCAATTCCTGCTACTCGAAGTTTAAAATAAAGGAAACCCATCAATTTGCACTAAGGCAGTTAGAGCTACCTACAGTAATATGACCTTGACCAAAGTGAGACTAAATTTATGGTCTAGAGTGCAGCGGACTTCAAACTGAAAGCTCTACAGCTTCCATAACAGTGATTTCAATTCACAATAGCACAGTGTGAAATCTAGAAACCTCGCTGACTATATGAAGGGGTGTGAATAAGCAAGGACACACCAGAGCCAGCAGACAAATAATATCATCTGTCAAACATCCTCTTTACAGGACATAGAAGTGAGGGCAGCAGCGTGATTGCTACAGGATAACTCCCAGCTTGTTTTCTGTGGATTCAAGTAGGCTGAATCTCCTACCCCCAACTCACTGTAGTAGTATGAGACAAAGACAAACATCATATGATACCACTTATATGTGGAATCTAAAAAATTATACTTATTTACAAAACAGGAACAGACTCAACAGACATAGAAAGTAAACTTATGCTTACCAAAGGGGAAAGATGAGGGAGTGGATAAACTAGGAGTTTGGGATTTACATATATATATATACACATATATATATATATACACACACACACACACATATATATATATATATATACTATATATAAAATACATAATCAATAAGGACCTATTGCATAGCACAGGGAATGCTACTCATTATTAAGTAATAAACCATGATGAAAAAATATGAAAAAAGAATACCTATAATTATATATGTGTGTTTAACTGAGTCACTTTGCTGTATAGCTGAAATGAACTTGATATTGTAAATCAACTATATTCCAATTTTAAAATACTTTCTAGTTAAAACAAACAAACAAATAGTATGAGTAAATGTCTAGTTTCTTGGATAAACTGAACTGGGGAGATCTGAAGAGAAAATTAATGAAATTACAACTAAACAGAATTTATGGAAGTCAGAGTATTAACTAAAAATGAATGAATGAATCCATCAATATCCCCATACTGTTGATGCAGGGTATATAAATATTTTCCTATTTCACACATATACCTACTTAATATCAAATTTGAGAACTAAATGAAAACTTTTGATTATCCCAAAACAAGTGAGTAGTTAAGCATGGTAATTTTTCCCTAATGTAATCCTCCTGTTCTTTCATAAAATGTGTATTTTTCAGACAGGATTTCCTAACATGCAGGGTTTTTCAAGAAAGTTTTCTAAGGTCAAATAAATGTGGAAAATACTCTTTACATAAATTTGAACCTGTTGCTTTGAGGCAACCTTTCTGAAGCCTTTAATATGCAGCAGGAATATCGGAGAGACTAGAGAGATAGCTCCTCTAAAAATTATGTAACCATTATGTAAGCCTTCCTCACAAAACATCTCGAGACTAGTTTCTTGCAGAACATAATTTGAGAAACACTGATTTAGGGTTTAAAATCCAACCCACAAATAATAAATATTTAATTTTTACATGTATTTCCTTTAAGTTAAAATATTTAAATTGATTATAATTATTTAGAATTTAACCTTGTATTCAATTGCATTTTCACTCATCAGCAGTCTCTTTTATGATTTCATTACTCTGGAGACGTTAACATTAATGCATGGTTTGGTCTGACAGAGCAGTTTTTTAAATACATTTTCAAGGATGGATCATGACTAATACATTCTCTGATCTCCCCTCCAAATATATGAAAATATTTTTTTGTATCGTCATTGTGTGACATTCATCTTGGCTATCCTGGAATCATGCCTCAAAATGGGAGGCAAAATTTGTTACATATTATTGCACAAACCTTAGGGGCAAGCCTGAATTGTTATTTTGTATATAAGTTTGTTTGGGGATAAAAGGAAGGGGATAAGCATGAAGTTAAACCTGGATACTCATAGGCTGCCTATTTGTTTTGATTTATACTATCGAACTGTTTGAAAGTATGTGTATAGGGTGAGTATCCAAACCAATTTTGATTGAAATTTGCAAAACATTTTAAATCTATATGACTCGTTTACTATGGAGTCTCAAATTGCTGGGGCATAAACATGAAAAGCATTCTTTTGATCCAATAATTGGTACCTTCCATGTTCAAAGGTACCTCATTTCTTACTGGGTACCCAGTTTCCGAATTGGCATCTCAGTTTGACTCAAAATCTCATTTTTCTGGAAGGTCTCATTTTAGTTATTAAAAGACAAACACATTCCTTTTAACTCACAATCTATTAAATTCAAAGTTTACGTCTATTACTTAGAAGTTCACCCTATTCCCCTTCCCTCAGGATATACTTGTGGTTCTAGGGTTTGAAGTGGAGAGGTCTGGAGTGAAGCAGAACTATTAGAAATCCATGTTTACTGTAGATCTTTAATATAATAAAGCATTTAAAAAAGCAGGGGAAGACAAATCTTTCAGTTGCTAACACTTAATAGTAACTCATTTTCCCATGTGCTTCCTAAACTTGTTCATTTGACACACACACATACACAATGGTGTTATTTGCACAGAACACTGGGGAAAATGGGGAGGGGGTTGGTTTTTCTGTATGACTTGGAGAAAAACTTTTATTGTGAAAAACAAAATACAAAATATTGATATTATATTAAATACTGAATTTGCATAACACTTCCAACAAAATTTTATTAGTCCTTTTTAGTCACTTGATCTTATTTCCAAGAAGAAAATTTTCTTTTAATCAGGCTTGTTTTACAGCTTTATCAAGGTATAGTGACCATTAAATATTTTGCATTATTCAAAGTACACAATTTGATAAGCTGCTTTTATTATATAAGTTTCAGGTGTACAACATTATTATTCCACATCTATGTAAATACAAAATGATCACCATTACACGTCCAGTTACCATCGACCACCACACAGTTGATCCCCTTCATCTATTTCCCTCACCTCCAACCCCCTTTCTCTCTGGCAACCACTAATCTGATCTCTGTATCTACGAGTTAGTTTTATTTTGTTTGTTCATTTGCTTTATTTTTGGTAGGTTCCACATATGAGTGAAATCACAGAGTACTTGTCTTTCTCCAGCTGACTTATTTCATTTACTGTAATATATTCAAAGTCCATTCATGTCGTAAATAGCAAGATTTCCTCCTTTTCTAAGACTGGATAATATTCCCTCCTGTTGTGATGGGGCCACAGCTGAAGCTGCAGCATGCTAGTGGATGGGGCTTGCCCTCAGACCAGCTTCCATGTCTACCCTCCGCTGCCGCCACACTGGAGTGTGGGTCATTACTTAGATGGCTGTGGGGGCCAGCTGAGGTCAGGGGTGGGCAAGCTCTCAGCAGGGTGCACCCATTTGCATTAACAGGTTAGAAAGAGCATTTTAAAATGCTGCCAGCCAGCACCTGAATTAGCAAGGTTGCCTAAAACTGCAAAAGTGACTCCTGCCGGTGTCTCTGTACCTGGCCAGCATCACGCATGGGTTTTACCTCTCTAGCTGATGCTTCAAAGTTAATAAATGGGTCCACTTCACCTGTGGTCCAAGCTGCTTTTCAATCTAGTGTTTTTACACTGGTTTTGGAGTTGAGTGAGTTTGACTACAGATGCATTAAGAGAGAGTTTTCCACTCCCTGTAGTTCTACAGTTTTCCTGGACATAGTTCCCACTGGTTTTCAAAGCCAGGAGTCTGGGGTTCATCTCTCCTGTGCAGGATCTAGGGTTGGGGATGCACAGCTCAAGCCTCTTGCTCCTCAGGGAAAAGACTGGTGCCTTTGCGATCCCTCCTGATGTGGAATACCACAGCTAGGTGGTGTGTGTGTGTTACTTTGGCAAGACCATCCCTCGGCCCTCCTGTGTCTCAATACTGTCCTTTTAACCTTTGTTGTGGAAGCTCTGTTCATCCAGTTTCCATGTCTCTTTTCTGAGGGAATTATTCCACATACAGTTGTAAATTTATTGAATCAGGAGGAAGAATGAGCTCAGGATCTTCCTACGCCACCATCTTGCACTCTCTTACAATTTGGTGAGCCTTGACATGTGTATATGACTATGAAACCACCACCAAATCAACATAACAAGCATGCCCATTCTGCAAGGGTTTCCTAGAACAGTCCTGCAATTCTTTCTTCCCATTCTTGCTTCATGCCATAGACGGGCAACCACTAACTTATTTTATGACACTTAATATTTACTTGAACTTCCTGGCGTTTTATATAAGTGGAATCATAGGTGTATAGTTTCTTTTGTTCAGAGTCTTTTACTCATCTTAATTACTTTAGATTCATCCATGCTGTTGTATGCATAAATAGTTGATTTATTTATATTGCTGAGTAATATTTCATTATATGGCTATACCACAACTAATTTAGGCATTAACTTGATGGCGGTCACTTGGATTGTTTCCACTTTGGTTATTATAAACACAACTGCTATAAATATTCATGTACATGTCTTTTTGTGAACATATGCTTTCATGTCTCTTGGATAGGATTAGAATGCCTGGATCATATGAGAAGGATATGCCTGCATTTTTTACAAAATTGCCAAACTCTTCTGAAGTCATTTTCCCATTTTCTTTTACCATAAACAATGTTTGTAGGTTCCAGTTGCTTCACATCCTCATAAAAGTTAGTGTGGTCATCTTTTTATTTTTATCCAGTATAATCGGGACATAGTGATAAATATTTTATTGTGTTTTTAATTTGAATTTCCCTAATGAATAATGCCCCTTAATGATCATAGCCTTGTCATGGCAAAGGGGCTTGCATAACTTAATGAAGTCATAAACCAGGTCATGCAAGGCCACCCAAGAGGGACAGGTCATAGTGGAGAGTTCTGACAAAAAGTAGTCCACTGGAGGAGGGAATGGCAAACCACTCCAGTGTTCTTGCTGTGAGAATTCCATAAAGTATGATAAAGCTTGATAAAGCGTATGATAAAGTATGAGTATGATAAAGCAGAAAGTTGATACCAGAAGATGAGGTCCCCAGGTTGGAAGGTATCCACTATGCTACTTGGGAAGAGTGGCCTTTAAGGCCTTTAAGGTCTTCCTAAACAGTGCAAAGAAGTAGAGGAAAACAATAGAATGGGAAAGACTAGTGATACCTCCAAGAAAACTGGAGATATCAAGGGGACATTTCATGAAAGGATGGGCACAATAAAGGACAAAAATGAGAAGAACCTCAAAAATGAGAAGAACAGAAGCAGAAGAGATTTAAAAATGGTAGCAAGAATACACAGAAGAACTATACAAAAAAGGTCTTAATAACCCAGATAACCATGATGGTATGGTCACTCACTTAAAGTCTGATACCCTGGAGTCTGAAGCCAAGTGGGCCTTAAGAAGCATTACTATGAACAAGGCTAGTGAAGGTGATGGAATTCCAGTTGAGCTATTTCAAATCCTAAAAGATTTAAAGTGCTACTCTTAAAGTGCTGCACTCAATATGTCAGCAAATCTGGAAAACTCAGCAGTGGCCACAGGACTGGAAAAGGTCAGTTTTCATTACAATCACAAAGAAGAGCTGTGCCAAAGAATGGACAAACCACCATACAATTGAACTCATTTCACATGCTAGTAAGGTTATGCTCAAAATCCTTCAAGCTAGGCTTCAGCAGTATGTGAACTGAGAACTTCCAGATGTTCAAGCTGGGTTTAGAAAAGGCAGAGGAACCAGAGATCAAATTTCCAACATTTGTTGGATCACAGAGAAAGTAAGAGAATTCCAGAAAAAATCTACTTCTGCTTGATTGACTACCCTAAAGCCTCTTATTGATCACAACAAACTGTAGAAAATTCTTAAAGAGATGGGAGCAATAGACCACCTTATCTGTCTCCTGAGAAACCTGTATGTGGGTCAAGAAGCAACAGTAAGAATCTTACATGGAACAGCAGACTGATTCCAAACTGGGAGACGAGTATGATGAGACCGTATACTGTCATCCTGTTTATTTAACTTACATGCAGAGGACATCAGGCCAAGTGCCGGGCTAATGAATCACAAGCTGGAAACAAGACTGCCAGGAGAAATATCAACAACCTCAGATATGCAGACGATGCCACTCTAATGGCAGACAGTGAAGAGGAACTAAAGAGCCTACTGATGAGAATTAAAGAGAAGAGTTAAAAAGCTGGCTTAAAACTCAACATTCAAAAAACTAAAATCATAGCTTCCTGTCCCATACCTTCATGGCAAATAGATGGGGGAAAATGGAAACAATGACAGATTTTATTTTCTGGGGCTCTATACTCACTGCAGACTGTGACTTCAATCATGAAATTAAAAGACTCTTGCCTCTTGTTAGAAAACCTATGACAAACACAGACAGTGTATTAAAAAGCAGAGACATCACTTTGTCGGCAAAGGTCCATTTAGTTAAAGCTATAGGTTCTTCAGTAGTCACGTATGAATGTGAGACCTGGACCATAAAGAAGGCTGAGCACCGAAGAATTGATGCTTCTGAATTGTGATGCTGGAGGACTCTTGATAGTCCCTTAGAATGAAAGGAGACCAAAGCAGCCAGTCCTAAAGGAAATCATTCCTAAATATTCATTAGAAGGACTGATGCTGAAGCTGCAGGTCCCCAATACTTTGGCCACCTGATGCAAAGAGCCAACTCATTGGGAAAGACCCTGATGCTGGGAAAGATCAAAGGTAAAAGAAAAGGGTGGCAGAGGATGAGATGGTTAGACAGCATCACCAATTCTACTGACGTGAATCTGAGCATGTCTTCTCAGTCTATCTCTTCACTCCAGAAGATGGTGAAGGACAGGGGAGCCTGATGTGCTGCATACCATGGGGTCACAAAGAGTTGAACACAGCTTATCAAATGAACAACAACAATGAATAATGATGAAAAAGAACTTTTCATGTACTTATTTGACATCTGTATATCCTCTGTGGTGAAGTGTGGGTTCAAATCTTTTGCCCATTTTATTGAGCTTTTTAAACTTATTATTGAGTTGTAAGAGTTTTTAATATTAAAGATTCAAATTCTTCATCATATACAGATTTTATAAGTATTTTCTCTTAATCTGTGTCTCTGTTTTATTTTTCCTTTAGAGGGTCTCTTGAAGAGCAAAGGTCCTTAATTTCAATGAAGTTCAATTATTTAATTTTTGCTTTATATACTTCTTGGTTTGTCTGTTGTACTTAAGAGATCTTTGCCAAACCAAAGGTCATGAACATTTTCTCCTAATAGTTTTATATTTTTAGCTCTTACACTAAAGTCTATGATCCATTTCAAGTTATTGTTTTTATATCACATGAGGAAAAGAACAAGCTTCATTTTTCCAAATGACTATCCAATTGTCCCAACACTTGTTGAAAACATTATCTTTTCTCTTCCTAGCAGTGTGGTAAAGATCAATTAATGATGTATGTGTGGGTCTATTTCTGGACTGTATTCCATTGGTTTATTTTACCCTCTCCTTAACACTACTATCACACTATCCTGTTTATTGTAGTTTTATAATAAGTCTTTAAATTATGTGGTGTAAGAACTCCAATTTTTTTTCTTCTTTGATAAAGTTGTTTTAAATACTCTTGATCCTATGCATTTTCATGTATTAGAATCAGCTTGTTATACATCAAAAGCCTGCTTTGCATTAGTAATACATTGAATCTATAGCTAAAATGGGGGAAATTTGTCATCTTAATAATATGAATGTTCTGATCCATCAATAGATATATCTTTTTAGTTATCTATGTTTTTAAATTTCCATCTGCAGCATTTTACAGTTAAAATGTAGATATATACCATTTGTCAAATTTATCAACCCTACCTCAACCTAACACTCTCCTTCTAGAATCTAATTCTTTCTTGAAGCTACCTTTGAAACCAGCTAATAACTGATGTCATCTTCTGTCCAGATTAACCCTTAGTCACTAACTTTGTATCATAGGAGAAAGAATTTGCAGCTGTGCATTAAATATTTCATTAAGTTATTTAAGCATAACCCATTGGGTTTAAAGGTAAACTGTCATCTCAAGCTATCACCATGAACTGTCTACACCTTATTTTCAGGAGACCATTAGGGGAAAACATTATGCATAAAAATGATTTAAACAACATCTGTTTCAGTCACTGATTTCATCCTCTCAGAGACAGCTGAAAGCATAATATTTTTGTCACACAAGAACACAGTTTTCTGTTCTAAATGGGTTGAGTTCATGTGATGGCAGAACACAGAGGAAAACCATAATGGGAAAATATGAATAGCAGAGGGTTTAACTTTAGCCATACAGTCTTAGTTCACAAAAATAGCAAATCAGTCACATAGAAACTTTTCTGGCAAGTTGTGTGTCAACCAGGAATGAACCTTAGAGTCAGTTTCCTGGGCTGCCAGACTTTAAAACCAGAAAACAAGTAATAAAAAGGCAAGTATAAATCTTTCAGTAATCAAGTTAACTGTCAATGGACTGAATGCTCTGATCAAAAGGCACAGGGTGTCTGACTGGATAAAAAATAAGACCCATCTACATAATGCTTACAAGAGACTTCAGAGCTAAAGACACACACAGACTAAAATTGACAGGCTGGAAAAATATTTCATGTAAATGGAAGTGACAAGAAAGCTAGGTTATACTCATATCAGACAAAATAAATTTTAAAACAGGCAAAAATGAAAGACAAAGAAACGTGTTACATAATGATGAAGGGATCAATACAAGAAGAGGATACAACACTCAACATATATGCTCCTAATAAGCACATGAATATATAAAGCAAATATTACAGACATAAAGGGAGAAATTGACAATAAAACAATAATCGGAGGGAACTTTAACACTGCACTGACATCAATGGATAGATCACCCATACAGAAAATCAATAAGGAAACAGAGTCTTAAATGACACATTAGACCAGTTGGAATTAACAGATATCTAAAGGATATCCTAACCAAAACAGCAGAATGCACATTCTTATCAAATATACATGAAACATTCTCTAGGATGAATCACTACTAGGAAACAAAACAAATCTCAACAAATTTAAGAGGATATAAACTACATCAAGACTTTATTCTGATCACAATGGTATGAAACCAGACATAAATTACAAGAAAAATGGGAAAAACAAACATGGACACTAAAAAAAAACACTAATGGGCCAATGAAGAAATCAAAATATTTTGAAAGAAATGAAAATAAAAATGCAGCATTTCAATATCCATGGGATGCAGCAAAAGTATTTAGTTCTAAGAAGGAGGTTTATTGCAATAGAGACCTACCTTGAGGAATAAGAAAAATCTCAAAAACCCTAACCTATCATCTAAAGGAATTGAAAAAGAAAAACAATGAGATATCACCTAACACCTCTCAGAATAGCTATCATCAAAAAGACCACAAATAATAAATGTTAGTGAGGATGTGTAGAAGAGGAAATGCTAGTATACTGTTGGTGGGAATGTAAATTGGTACAGCCACTATAGGAAACAGTTTGGAGGTTCTTCAAAAAACTAAAGATAGAATTACCTATATTTAGTATTCAGTTCTTCAAAAAGCTAAAAATAGAATTACTTATATTCAGTGGAATAAGTAATTCCACTCGGGTACATATCTGAAAAAAAAATGAAAGCTCTAATTTGAAAAGATACATCACCCCAATGTTTACAGCAGTATTATTTACAATAGTGAAGACATGGAAGCAAACTAAATGCCCATCAACAAATAAACTGAGAAGATGTGGTATATATGCACTACTATATATAAAATAAATATATAATAAGGGCCTACTGTATATCACAGGAACTTTACTCAGTACTCTATAATAACCTGTATAGGAAATGAAGGTTGTTCAGTCATATCTGACTCCTTGCAACTCCATAGACTATGGACTCTTTGTATCTCCATGGACTGTACAGTTCATGGAATTCTCCAGGCCAGAATACTGAGTGGGTAGCCGTTCCCTTCTGCAAGGGATCTTCTCAACCCAGGGATCCAACCCAGGTCTCCTGCATTGCAGGCAGATTCTTTACCAGCTGAGTCACCAGTGAAGCCCAAGAATACTGGAATGGGTAGCCTATCCCCTCTCCAGCAGATATTCCCAACCCAGGAATTGAACCAGGGTCTCCAGCATTGCAGGCAGATTCTTTACCAACTGAGCTATGAGGGAAGTCCAACCTATATAGGAAAAGAATCTAAAAAAAGAGTGGATATATATATGTGTGTGTGTGTGTGTGTGTGTGTGTGTGTGTGTGTATCTATATATATGTGTGTGTGTGTGTGTGTGTGTGTATAACTGATTCACTTTGCTATACAGCAAAAAGTAACACATTTTACATCAACTATACTCCAAAAAAACTTTTTTAAAACCTTTTATCAGGTAAAGATTTGATAGTACCACTAATGCTAAAATATAAGTGACTAATAAATGCTATCTTCCACTGAGAGAAAAAAAAATAATGGGGTATATATACATACATATATTACTCATATGTGGAATGTTACTCACATGCAGAATATTACATATGTGGAATATATGGAATATTACTCAGCCATAAAAAAGAATTAAATTCTGCCAATTGCAATGTCATGGATAAATCTAGAGGGTATTATGGCTAGGGAAATAGGCCAGACAGAAGGAGGCTAAAACAGCATATTATTTCTTATATGCAGACTCTAAAAAATAAAACAAACAAATGAATAGAACAAAAGAGAAAGAGACCCACAAATACAAAGAACAAACTCATGGTTATCGGGGGGAGAAGGAAGGTGAGAGGGACAAGATATGGGGAGCACTTTAACAGGCACAAACCACAATGTATAAAATAAAAACTACAAGGATATATTGTATAGCACAGGGAATATGCCCAGCATTGTATAACAACTTTAAATGGAGAATAATCTAAAAAAAAAAAATTGGAATCTCTATGCCATACACCTGAAATTAAACAATACTGTAACTATACTTAAAATAATAATAAATAGAGATGAGCATAGGCAACTGCTTTAAGGAGATTTATTTAACAGTAAGCAGAAAAATGGCTTTAATTTTCGACTGTTAGGGAAAGAAAAGGAAAAGAACAAAGTCTTTAATTTGTTGGATTAAGTGCATGTTAACACTATGAACCAAGATTAAAATTAGATATGGAATAATGAATTTGGAGATTTGGAAGAGGTAAATGGTGGGTTTACTTTGGAGCCTATTAGGTCTGAATACAGAATTACCTAATCAAGGCAAGCCAGAATCAGAGACCAGCGATCTCTGAACAGGGCTAATATCTCAATGGCTAAGATACCAGTAAGGGAAACGGACTTTCCCAGAGCAGCCCGTGGGGTTTGAGGACTGGGAAAAGTTGTCCTTTCTTGAACTGAGTATATTTAGGGAAAAAAAACATAGTCCCCAATGACTCAACACAAAAAGAGAAAAATTAAGCAAACTGAATTCAGAAACAAAGTAAGAAGCTCCAGTTGATTTGGAAAGCAAAGCTGTGATTATCACTTATGCAGAATGATCCTAAGGAATGCCAGTGACTAGACTATGGAAAGGAATGCTGTTAAAAGCTTGGGAATATACATCCATTTCATGCTACCCAAAGAAACTATCATTGTCTTCACCTCCTACCAGCTTTTCATTCCTCTTATTAATTTTGGTTTGTTGAAAGTCCAACTTCGATAGCCCCTGCTTTCTTCCATCAGTTTGGTGAAGCCCAACTGTTCCTTAGAGGCAGAAATAAAATTGGAGTCAGGAGCAGAGTGCAGACAACTTGGGGGCTGCTTCTCACATCTCTTGTTTGAGGCTCTCAAGGAATGGAGAATCTGCACAGATCTATGGAAATATGATGCGTTCACTGGATATGATGAATTTGAATACTTGACCAAATGGAAAGGCAGACTTAAAACTCAAGAAATGTGTTCAACAGAAGTAAAAAGTACTAATACCTGAATATTCCCTATTTTACCCCTCCTCCCTTCCCCCCTTCAGCACTTGCTCAGCTCTCCTTTAAGTAGAGGAGCTTGGTAATATAATATAGTAATATAAAACAAGAAGTGAAGTTAACCTACATCACAATGAGCTTGGAGATGAAGATGGAAAAATCAGGTGGGCTGAATGTCGAAGCAAGTTTCTGAGGGTTTGGAGTCAACAGTGGAAAATGAAGTGTTCCGGGGAGCAACTGCTTTCTATTGTAGGAGCCCCCAAAGATGCAAAAGCACAGGTGACATTTTCACCTGTGTTGTGCATAAAAAATTCTCTCAGTTTATGCATTTCATTGAGAAGCTATTTAAGGAACTGAATGATTTTAATTATATCTGGGCTGAGTAAATTTTTTATATAAATGGCAATTATAATGCTCTAAAGAAACAGAAATTCTGAAGTGATTTGAAAAGAGAAAACTGGATGAGAAAATGAGTGAGCATACCTCCCACAGTAGAGTAACATCCAATTTAAAAGACTTAGCATCTTCACCATGTTATTATTTAAGCAGTGTTATAGCAGTGTCATCAAAACAATATAATCTACCACATTAAATAAATGCCTCTAATTTAAAAATTATATATTTTAAAAGTTTGTTTTTAATTTGTGTACTGTTTTTTAATATATCCATTCATGTCTGAGTATGTTTAAGAAACAATTTCTATAAAATAATATACTTTAATGTGGAAAGAAAGAATTTTGCCTCTACATATGGTTCACTTTTACTAAACTTGAAAAACGCTTGGAACACAACTTGCCTTATGCAAAGCTTGATGAAAACATGCTCTGAGACAGGCACAGGCCACAGCGAGCAGCTGGCAAGAAGCAGAACAGACGCCCGAGCAGCTCCAGAGTAAAATACAGTGTTTAGGAGCTTTTTATCAAATCTATAGAAATGTTTTCCTCTCCAGCTTTTAAAAATTTTGGATAATCGTATCTCAGAGGTACTTTAATAATAGCCATTTATGTTTATGATATCTTTCACCATCTTACACATTTATTTAGCTGCCTCAAATTATAATTTTGTGTTTTCTATGAATGAGCCTTGCATTGGCCGACTATAGGCAGCATCTTGGTATTCCTGGCAAACATAATTCAAAATAATGTGGTCATATTCTAAACAGTGTCCTGAAAAGTGAGATAATAATGGTATTATAATGTTGGTATAGCAACTAGGCCACTTCAGTTTAAACACACAAGGATCCATAATTTTAAATCACACTTAAACAACCAAGACTGTATTGATAAGTGATCAATCCTTATTCATTCTTTTTCAATCATTTCTTTCATCCTTATTTTGTCATTTCTATTCATTGTTGAATACTACTTGCCTCCCTTTAACTCTTAATTCAACACTTAACAATGTATATTTTTGAGTAATCACAACTTTTAGTATGGATGTGTGTATAATAAGATTTGAAATGCCCTTCTCATCTTGACATTTCTTTTTACTATGCTTCTTCTTGCTCAAACTGAGTTCCAGTCAAATTGAAATTCTTCCATTCTTTGATCAGCATATAATCTCTGTAATCTTAAAAATGCCTCTCATATGTTCACATTATTGAGTTCATCCAGTCCAGCAGCTTTTCCTCAAGACCGAGGGAGGCTGCCAGGAGCAGCAAATAAAAATACAAAATGCCCACTTTAATCTGAATTGCAGATAAACTCTAAGATTTTTTTTTACTATAAGTATAGCACCTCTATTACCTAGTACATACTTATACTAAATAACTGCTTATCTGAAATTCAAATTTTATCAGATGTGTGTATGTGTATGTGTATGTGTATGTGTGTGTGCGTGCTCAGCTGTGTCTAGCTGACTGACTCTCCAGCTTTTTAAAATTTCGGATAATTTTGCAATCCATGGACTGTATTCTCCAGGATCCTCTGTCCACTGAATTTTCCAGGCAATAATACTAGAGTGGGTTGCCATTTCCTACTCTATTTTACCAGATACCTATATTTTTATCTGGCAACCCTTTGGCCAGGACTCTCAGTTCTACAGCTTCTAACTTGTCATAAAGCATGCCTTCTCCCTCTGGCATGGCTGAAAAAAGTAGAACCTATTGTACCAAAAAGTAAGATGATGGCCCTAGGCCTGGCCTGCCAGCCTTTGGTGTAACATCAAGCACTTCCTCTCAGCTGAATCCTGAGCCTCTTCTTCACATTAATTTCACGGCCTGCACTGCCATGTTGTCCTATATTATCTTCTAGATTCCTTGTCTTCTAACCGGCTCAGGCTCTGATAGATGAGATGTAAATTCCATCTGCTATTCCTTCTGGGACGCACGTGGGGTAAGAGGGACCCATCTCAAACTCAGTTTCCTGGGGCCAATATTAGATACAATAACAAGTGGGGCTGGTTAGTATGGCACAGTGGGTAGCCAAGATCCAAGTCCTGTGTGAGACTGGGCCTTCAAATACACATATGAAACATCGTATTCAAGAGAGCAGGAAGAAAATAAGAACAGGAAAAAAAAATAAAACAATAAGCAACATAATCTGCAAGATGAGGCAACAGGAGAGAGGTGTTTCTATGGAATATTTACAATAAAACTAATTTTCAAGGAGAAAATTATTAAGAAGGCCAAGTTTATTTGGACAATTCACTTTCCAGCTTTGGTTGCCCAGAGAGGTCCTATCTTCAACCTTAGGAGTGGAAGACATTCTTCTCCTAGGAAGTTCCTTGATCTCAACCCTAATCCTACTAGGACTAATAAAATTCAAAGCCCAGGCTTATCTTGAGATTCCTTCCTTATTTCCTACTTAGATGTTCTCATTTTGTATGACTTTCCCAGTGCTGTCTCCCACCTCCATGTCCACATCTGCTCGGTTCTCACAGCCTAATGTAAGAAAAGAGATTAGTCATGGCCTTCTACTACGTTAAAGATCATCGCATCTACTAGGTGACAACTACCCATATTCAAATTATAGTGCCTAAGGAATCACCGCCGTATTCTAACACAGTATGCGTTATAACCGTCATTTAATATCTCTGAAAACAAATTTAAAAGCTGTTCACTCACTCCAACAGCCATGCCAGAGCTTCAGTCACGTGCACTCCTTGCAACCCTATGGATGTAGCCTGTCAGGCTTTTCTCCATGGGATTCTCCAGGCAACAAAACGGGAGTGGGTGGCCGTGCCCTCCTCCAGGGGATCTTCCTGACACACGGATTGGACCCGAATCTCTTATATCTCCCGCATCTCTTATGTCTCCCCCATTGACAGGCAGGTTCTTCACCACCAGCACCACCTGGGAAGCTGCACTCTTGACAGCAAGGCATCCAAATAATGACTCATTAATCAAATTGGGGAAATGGTGGGGGGGGGGGGCTGAGTGCAAAGAGTTGATCTAAGTGGTTTCTGTTTCTTGTGATCTCTGATTAAGAATAACAAAAAATTTTGGAAAAAATATAAAGATCATTGGCTTGAAAGTCTTAGGAAACTAGCAAATATGGAAAATTTTCTAGAGCATGATGTGGTAGAATTTGAACTCCAGAGATAAGTACTAACATTTGGGCTACTTCTGCACTTGTGGAATCTTGCCAGTTCTGGAGAGAGAGCTGAGAAGTCCTTTCGACAGCTCAAATGGTGAGGGAGATAAAAACTGAAGTCAAAGACCCACCTTTAAAACATCCCCTATATTGGTTTAGGAAACCAAAGAGTTGTATCTGAGGATTAAGGGTAAACTAGAATTAATTAACCAACCTTCAAAAAGACTGCCGCCCAATTATCACCTCATCTGCATAGCCCAGAAAATCTGTTTCAGAAATGACCCCAGGTTGCTTGCACCCTTGTAAGCTGCAGATGTAAATAAAAATTCTCTCTAATAAAAGACAGAATCATCTATGGTAGAATATGAGTACTTTTCACTCATATTTCCAATTTTCTTTCAGACAAAGGAAAAGACTGCATATCTTCACACACTTGAACTTGGGAGCACACATGATACTTGCCCAGGAAGTCAAATATTTAAAAGTGAAGTACAAAATTCTTCAATAATTCTTGCTGAACTTATAGATATGGCCAAGAAAGATAAAGAAACTTTCAGAGGGCACAGCCATGGATTGAAAAAAAAAAAAAGGAAGGATTGAGGAAGTCTTCCTAGAAGCAGAACTAAGTCCTCAGGATAGAGGGCTGCTGAAATGTATTCTCAGGATACATTAAATGTTACTACAACCCAGGAACTTCTGTAGGTCCCTTTCCCTCACTCTTCCTTTTTCAGAAAGAAAATGCTTGTCATAATTACTGTCCCTGTTTCACCACTGTAAGTCTGTATGGAACAGATCAAGAGCTGCCACATCTGGACATGATACAAAGACTACTGCGCATCATACCTAATGGAGAAGCAATCACGCAGCACCAAAAGATCTGGAATTTTCAGGTCGATGGTATTTTGGAGTCACCTTTGGGAAAGACTGGGTGTATTTGGCATGCAGCAGTGACAATGAGCCTAACATTTGGTGATGAGAAGAGTTGTGTGTGGTAGAAATGAATGCCTCTTCATATTCCCAGTGTTCCTGTATTTCTAGGCCCCCAGGGGGATTGTATTTCCTTATCTCCTTTCTTCAGTCAACAAAATATTAATAGAAGTGATATGTACGTTTACAGGTAGACTATTTAAAATATAACTCTCCGATTTTCCTCCATCTTGGCAAGTTTGGATGCAGCTGTTAATATGACGATGCGATGCGGCAAGAGCGAAGCAAGCTGAAATACTAAATTGATACATGTGAGCAATAGTGATACCAAAGAGTTACAAGGTCTCCTTAGAGGAGGAAAAAAACTTCTTTGTGTTAATCCACTGAGATTTTGAGGTTGTTATCATAGCCTAAAACAGATTTTCCAATACTTTATACTCTGTAAATTATTTCTGATTTCCCTTGCAAAATATTTCTTAATTTCTATCATTTTTTATCCTTTAATCCATGTTTTTTCATAGTTCACCAATTCATTTTTTTTTAATTTTTGTATACAGTTCTAAGTTACTTTTCATTTCCAGTTACTACAAAATATTGGCTATATCTCCAGCTTTGTACAAAACATTCTTGAGCCTGTCTTACACCTAATAGTTTGTGTCTCCCACTTCCCCATCCCAATATTTCCCCTCCCACCTCTCTCCCCACTGAAACCACTAGTTTATTCTCTATATCTATAAACATGCTTCTTTTCTGTTATAATCACTAGGTTGTTATATTTTTTAGATTCCACATATAAGTGGTATCATACAGTATATGTCATTCTCTGTTTAATATTTCACTTACAGTAATTCCCTTCGAGTCCATCCATGTTGAAAAAAAGTCCAATATTTTTATAGTAGTTACTTTTGGTCTTGTTAGAATGGTAATGTTTGTCCACTGAAAAGAACTGGAGAAATCCAAACAGGATAAAAGAGAAAAAGCCAAACAGGAAAAAAGAAAAAAATCCCGACTACTGACAGTCATCACTAACAAGTATCTTGTTGATTTTTTTAGTCTCGTAGCCTAGAGTGGAGAAGGCAATGGCAACCCACTCCAGTACTCTTGCCTGGAAAATCCCATGGACAGAGGAGCCTGGTGGGCTGCGGTCCATGGGGTCGCGAAGTGTCGGACATGACTGAGCGACTTCACTCTCACTTTTCACTTTTATGCATTGGAGAAGGAAATGGCAACCCACTCCAATGTTCTTGCCTGGAGAATGCCAGGGATGGGGGAGCCTGGTGGGCTGCCGTCTATGGGGTCGCACAGAGTCAGACACAACTGAAGTGACTTAGCAGCAGCAGCAGCCTAGAGTACCAATCAGTCAATGTTTACAGATGAATGGAAAGGAATAAAAAAAAAAAAAACTCGGTGTGTTCAAGGAAGCATTATTGCTAATTAATGGCCACAGATACAAAATATAATAAATTGTAATAATTAACCATTCCTTCACAAATTTAAAGTATCACGAAGCTCAAGAACTACCCTTCAGCCTGCTTTTCTTCAGAGTGGCCACTCAAAGTTTATTTTTTGTTGTTGTTCAGTTGCTCAGTTGTGTCCAACTCTGCAACCCCATGGACTGCAGCACAACAGGCTTTCCTGTCCTTCACTATCTCCCAGAGTTCACATTCATGATTTATGTTATCAATATCCTCTCTCTCCCAGGCTGTTTTCCAGGTTTAAATAATTAACCTTGACAACATATTAGAGTAAAACAAATGTGCGGTAGATTGACAGGACAAAATTCACTTGAGTTTTAGTCTTCCTAACAACTACAATAACAGTATCAGAAAGAGATTAGGAATTTAGAAGGCGTATTGCAATCAGTCAACACTTTCAGACCCTCTCCAGTGACTTACCATTAGAAATTAATCTTTGGGGTTAAGTATACAAATTGTATGCTGTAGTACAATATTTTTAAGTTATATATTCTAAATATATGTATCTTTTGTGCTAAACCCATTTCAAGGGGCTTTACTTATTAACCTAAAGATGCAGTTGGATCCATTGGGGGATGTTTTGAGGAACCTTGCCATATCTAACCCTATGCAGTAAGATCTTGGGGGGAAAGGATGAGTTGCTACGCTGTGCTGGGAAGATTCTTAAAAGAAAGACGACGCTTCAGACCACATGCTCTTTCAGCTACATCTTAGAAGCAGCTGCTTGTACACAGTTATTCTAGGGGAGAATGAACAATACATGCATTCTGATTTCCTGTCAGTCAGACTGACATATATGCCAGGCACAGACTGAGTCACGTAGATATGTATGAATGTTCCAAGGGTATTCGTGAAAACTGCCCTGGACCTTACATATCTGATCTATCCTTAAACTCAGGTCATCCCCATTTGACTCTCAACTCTTGGCTCCATCATCTGGGTCTGATCCCACCTTTGGCAATTTTAATCTGGTGTCTGTAATTGGTCTCACTGGGATTAATTTCACAGCTCTACCTAAGAGATTTTGGTCTAAATTCTGATTCTTTCCTTGGCAGACTGCCTCAGATATTACAGCACATCCTAATCCCAGCCTCTCATGACTTGGTCGATCCTCTAGCCAAACTGGCCCTGGGACGGTAGTAGAACACTGTGCCTCTATCAGAAATCCTGATTATTGCACAGTATTCATTTCTCCTCCTGCTCTTCTTTGTGTTCCACACAGGTAAACAAAAGCCTTGTGTAGCTTAGAAAAATACAGTAAAAATAGTGTGTAATGGCTTTAATGAAAAGCTAGTTGGGAAAGCAAGACTCAAAGTTTATTTGGCTATTGAAAACACAGAGCTCATAAACAGCAATTGAGATGACAGCATTCTGCTTCACATTGAACCGCATTCGCTCCACAGTACTGAGCAAAGTCTCACTCTTTTCAAACAAAGAAAATAACCAGGCTGTCTGCAGTTGGTATCAATTTAAATGAGTACATTCAGTTCCATTATTACTTGAAGTAAAGTAAGTTTACTGTTTTTGACAAGGAACTCGCCCTTTCTTGAGGTTATATGAGCCTATTAAAGAGCCGGCAAATTGGCCAGCAATTATTAACCTGACTTTTTCTATCAAAGTGCTTAGAATAAGACATCAATTATGAACAAGAGAGTTGAACAACACATTTCTCAAATCTGTTATTAACCATATGCACTGTCACCAAATATGTAAAATGGGCCTTTAGAAATCATTTCTCTCCTCTCTTTGCACTAACAGATTTGAGGCTGAAGAGCTTCTACCATATTCCCTATAAGGGGTTTTCATCTATATTGACTTCCACAATAGCCTGTAAAGCTAGTGGTTGGCCCTTTATATTCATCTAAAAATGAGAACACAGAGGCACAAGCGTATTCAGTATTGCATACACCATCAGAAAGAAGGAGGTCACAAATGAGAAGAAATAGTTGATTTTGATCTGAACAGTTAATGTGACACTGGGTATCTAACTCAATCTCACTCAACCACAGTTTCATAAGTAAAACTGGGTTTTAAAAACTTGTATCATAATACTATTGAGAAATATTGAATAAAACCATGTGGTTAGTATATACTGATTTATAAATGAATGGTCATTATTTCTGTTGAACTTTGTTTTACTAAATTTGTTTAGAGTCAACTCTAGAAACATGAGTCAGTAGACCACTTCAGTACTGAAGTGGAGAGAAGACCCTTCCACCAATCAGAGGCTGAGCAATTACAACACAGGAATTATGATGTCACTTGGGCTGGGTTTAAAGACTATAATTTGGGAGTGGTGGCTCGAAGACTGTGAAAGACAGATGCAAAGATAAGTGCTAGTGGGAAAATCTCTGAAAAAGGACTTTGGGGTTGTCAGTGGAACCAAAGACACTTCTCTGGAAGAATGACTTATTCTATAAATGCTGCCAATGACTCAATCATCTGGCTCTGAGGAATTTATCAACTTTCTGCTAAGTGGTTCACATGCAGAAACTCATTTAATTTTATCACAATCCTGTGAGGCACTATCTCTTTTACATAGGTAAAGGAAGTGAGGCTGTAGGGATCAGGCATCCTGTTCATGATGCTATGATTCGTAAGTCAGAGACAACAAAACTCAGATCCTCGAGTTCTCACCATTCTACGTTGTTTCCCCCCAAAGAACCAGGATCTCACCAACAAAAATCATTACCTACATTCTGTTTAAGAAGAAAGTAAGATATAAAATGAGTATGTTTCTTCAGGAAATGATGGCCACCTACAGACACACACACACAGTCAGATATCATAAGATACCATCGTATTTATTTAGATCCTATCAAGAAGTTTTGAAGTGCCATGGAGTTATGTTTCGTGAATACTTTTCTATTAACACATTTTCTAATAGCATCATTTATCATGCCATCACGAACTGTATAAACTATAAATAAAATGTATTCCTATCTTCTTTTCTGGAACAAGTTTAAGGATTTAGATTCTCTCTGAGGGGGGAAAAAAGTGGATTATGCAGGTTTCTGTGTCTCTCTATGAAATTCTTTGACTTCTGCAGGGAGAAATGTAATTCATTATATAAGAAACATTTATTGAGCAGCTACTGTTTTCAAGCCACTTTGCTAAATGATAAATAGAAAAGAAAAGGGAGAAGATACATTTCTGGCCTTTACTAAACAGATAATCTTGTTCAAATGCCAATATAAAGGAATCATCTTACTACCAACATCATGGGGGAAACATGTTGCCTTTTTATCCACCACTGTTTCTTACCCCTCTGCCCAGGCTTTGCTTTTCCCACCATGCCTAACAAATGTGACAGAGTGTCTCTACAGGATGGCGCAGGAAATTTCACATCTATTATCATATTTATTCTTATAGTGTCTTCATGTTTATATAGTCACTCCCATTTTAGGGCTTCCCTGGTGGCTCAGAGGGTAAAGCCTCGGCCTGCAATGTGGGAGACCTGGGTTTGAACCCCGGCTTGGGAAGATCCCCTGGAGAAGGAGATGGCAACCCAATCCAGTACTCTTGTCTGGAAAATTAAATGGAGAGAAGAGCCTAGTAAGCTATAGTCCATGGAATTGCAAAGAATCACACACAACTGAGCAACATTTTACAAATGAGGAAATGAAAAGTCAGAAATATGAAATAAATTGCCCAAGATCATGCCACTGATTCATGGCAAAACTGAAATTTAAACCTAGGGTCTTAAAACAAAATCTAAATTCAGTGCTCTTTTCACTTTACTACTAAGGACTCAAAAATAGGTGGTGGGTCTCATTCCCACAGTTTGGGGCCCTCAGGAGGCTGATTACAAGGTGAAGGTTAGTGTCCAGAAGGTTATTAGGTGGTGTTCTCAAGATCAACATGATCAGTAGACAGGAAGGTAGGTCAGGAGAGTTGGGCATTGATGCAGTCACAACACGACCCCAGACAACAAGACTTACACATCGACAAGTTACTGGAAGTCCATGACCTTGGAAACCTGTTGCGAAGAGCCGACTCATTGGGATGACCCTGATGTTGAGAGGGACTGAGGGCAGAAGGAGAAGGGGGCATCATCAGAAGATGAGATGGCATCACCCACTCAATGGACATGAGTTTGAGCAAACTCCAGGAGGTAGTGGAGGACAGAGGATCCGGGCACACTGTCATCCACAGGGCCGCAGGGTGGGACACGACTTAGTGACCGAACAACAACAATGAAGTGGCTCCATGCCATGAGGCAGTTTCTGAGAGGGCGATCAAAGAGTTCAGGGGTATCAGGGACATCCCCAGAAGTGGTGGACCATCCTTCAGTTTTGAATCAGGAGTTTGGGTGGTCCAGAAAAGCATTCACATCTTAGAGCTTTGTGGGTCAGACTCCTACACTAACTTTGAGTATCTTTCAACTCTTTTAATCCAACTATTCACCACTGCAATGCGTTGACTTGCAAGAGCATATTTCACTTGTATATTTTTCCAGATTGCACAACAGTCAACTAAATAAACAAAAAACAAAAGTGAAAAAAATGTGGCCAACAATGGGCCAGAGCCAGAGTGGCTGAGGTTTATCTACAGATGATTATTCTCAAAAACCTTACTTTCACTTCTCATCCATGACAGAAAGATTGAAGGAGGGAGAATTTCATTTAATATTTGTATCCAGTTACCTAAGAATCCCTCTAGATTTCACCCTATACAAAGTATTCCCATTGATTTTTAAGGCTTCCTTCCTCCAACAAATTTTAAAATACGAATATAAAAAAATAGAATAAAAAATAAGTCTGAATGTATAATTTACATAATAGATTTAGCTAATATAGGACTTTTTCATTCATATTGCTTAAAATGCTAGAAAAATTATAATTAAGCATTTTAAAATACAGCTATGTTCAAATTTAAGAAAACTTTCCATGATAGAATTAAAGAACTCAAAATCAGAGAAATAAGTAAGCATCACTTTTCTCCTTGTCTCCACGTGGGTATCAGAGCCATATATATGGCTAAAGGATATGGCATAGAGGCCAACTACTAAAGACAATGGATTGGAAAAGTGAACAGGGAATTATGAAACCCAAATCTTCAATGTGTAAAGCTAGGAAATTTCAATTTGAGAAATTAACACAAAACCGATTTAGTACTGCCAAAATTTTTAGAGTACAGGCAGAGTCAACCAGAAAACAATCCCACAGAAGTGTCTTCACTTCATCCCACTTCACTATCTTCATCTTGAAGGTCTTCCACAGGAACCATTTGTTAAAAGACAAATTCACAAGTAGAACTTACAAAAAAAAAAAAAAAATGAAGAAACAAATTGCCACAAAGTATAGTCACGGATGCAATACACTGGAGAACTCATGGCACAGAAATAACAAATAATAGAAAAATAAGGAAGCGATCTTAAAATAAGTATGTTAAAAGTGGTCAAATGGATAACAACAGTAACAGACACCTTTGATAAAAATAAGATAATATGGAAAATAACAGATTTATTTAAGTAGAACTAAAAGGAAACTCTTGGAATAAAAACATAGAAATCAAAATTAAGAACAGTTCAAATTTAAGCTATATAGCTTACTACATACAGTAAGAATTAGGGAACTGGAAGACAGATTGGTAGAAATTATTTTGAATGCAGCACAGAATGGTAAAGAGATAGAAATCATTAAAAAGAAGATAATAGACAAAGAGAATTGGGACTTCCCCAGTGGTCCAGTAGTTAATACTTTGCCTTCCAGTGCAAGGGGTGTGGGTTCAATCCCTAGTTGGGAAGCTAAGATCCCACATGCCTTGGAGCGGAAAAACCAAAACATAAAACTGAAGCAATATGGTAACAAATTCAATAAAGACTTTCAAAATGGCCACATAAAAAAAAAAAATCTTAAAAAAAAATAGACAAGGAGAATCGAAAAAGAAGTTCCAACTTACAGCCAGCATTCTAGAGAAAGTAATAAAGAAGATGGAGGATAAAGAATGTTCAAAAAGATAAGCTTTTTTAGATTGGAAGATTGACTCACCTACCAAGTTCCAAGCAGAACTTTTTTTAAAAATCCACATTTAGATTTACTGGGGTGAAACTGTAAACCTAGTAAAGAATAGCATGGATAGTGATATACACAGAGGAAATGGCATTGTTAGTATGAACGCTGGCATCAGAAAAGTCCAATATAGAAAGAGAAAATGAACTTGGCTGTTACAGTATTTTAGACAAAACTATCTTTTTCTTAAAAAAAGAAAAATAAAAAACTATTCTTTACTCTTTCGAAGGATGCTAACTTAGAGTCTCAGGAATGCAATGATGTTAAAATATGAATTTCTGGTCTCTACCCCACCACAATGTCCCAGTTCACAACTTCCTAATGGAGAACAACGGTATATAGCTGCCTTGGGTCACCTGACCCCAATTTTTATTACACAGGAGCTAAGGAGGGCCACCATACTGGCTTTCTAAATTTTTGCTTTAAGGTTCTATTTTAAACAAATACCAATTAATACTAAACAAATCAAACTGATTCAGTGACAAGCAGTTGAAACACGAAGTCTATCTTCATATGCAGATTCTGCCATTTCATGATACACTTTGTATATGTCCAACATTTTAAAATTATATTGACCTGGCATACATACTGCAGTCAGTGAGAGGAAGCTGAATACTGCATTTGATAAAGTTTTTCAAAGACCTCAATTTTTCAGCAGAAGTAAAATGGGAGATTGGTCCTCCTCGCAACCCATTCCATTATTATTGTATCCTTTATTAGACTCTAAACAAGACAATGTTAATATTCTTTTAAGGGGAGTAGCTTGACATTTTAAAGCAGTACCGCTTTTTAATTATTGCTGTGTAAATATTCTTTAAATAAATAATTTTTCCCAGTATAGGTAATATATAAACAGCTCATTAATTATCCCAACTTTTCCTAAATCCTCTTTCCCTAAAGTTTTAACTCAGTTATCTCAGAAATAAATCAATGAAGGTAAGTGAAAATTAGGCAGCTTCTAAAAGTTTTTATAATCCATTGTTTACTACAGTTACACAAATCGTTCTTCATTATCTCAACATTTTTCTTACTTGTCAAGAGTGCAACATTTCTCTGTGCTTTAACATTTAAGCTGCAATCATTCATTTCAAAAGCCAGAAATCCTGGCTCTTTACTCTGGTCTTACACACAGATTCCTATAAGAATGGTCTCAAAAGTGATGAATGCAAAACTGATGTGGTACACAAAATGATGCTTCAAGTACAGAAGGAAAATACTAGTAGTTTTATTTAAACACATTTTCCCCAATATCTGAAAATAGAGCATTCCTATGAAACCTATGTGAGTCAAACTGTCATAAAGCAAATAAGCAATTGTCTTAGAACACATCCTGCTACAGGATGAACAAAATTAATCGAGATAAAGCACAGATACTCACAGACATTGTTCTAAATTATGGCAGTTTGACCCTGAGATGCTGAGTGTACTTCCTGGGGAAGGAGCATGGTGGTACTAACGCTGTTTGGGGTGTACAGTACCTCTATGAAAGCTCCCACAAAACCAAAGCTGAGTGCTCTTTTCACTTTTTTTGCCTGTAATCTTAAAACTGAAAATTCTCTTGGATTTCTTTCAGTTACTAATGCAGGTACTAATGTGGGTGTTTCATGAAAGCTAAGTGGAGTAAAGCAAAATCTCAAAAAAGGGGAGACACTTGTGTTTAGTTTTATTTCTAAAATAAGGTGCTGTGAATATGTTAGTGATGGCACAGCCCCCTCGCTCTTCCCAGAGGACATCTGGAGAAGAAGCAGTATTGGGGGATGAGCATGAGTATGATGCTCTCTGCTATCAGGTAGTGAGTGCTCAGATAAACATATTTACAGATCTTGCCTTTTTAAATTCACCTAACCCTCACCAGGCTTTCCTGGTGGCTCAGTGGTAAAGAATCCACCTGCCAATGCAGGAGACAGGTTCTGTCCCTGATCCTGTAAGATCCTCTTGAGAAGGAAATGGGAACCCACTCCAGTATTCTTGCTTGGGAAATCCCATGGCCAGAGGAGCCTGGAGTCCATGGGGCCACAAAGAGTCAGACACGACTGAGCAACTAAACAACAACAAGATCCTCACACAGTAAAGGAATGTTTTAAAAAGATTCTTGCAAAGAAACAGTAGATTGAAGAGGATGCTAATATTACAAACTTCCCTGATATGAAGCATATCTCTACAATTTTTTAGCAATGCAATATTCAAGCTAATAATTATAAATATCCATTAGCCATATGGTAAATCTTAAGTACATCTTTTTGGGATCTCAAGCTGATTATCAAAGCATGAAAATCTCCATACTCTGCTATGGCAGAAATGACCAAAATGATGTAAATAAATCAACATAATGATATATCAACATTCATTCCACTGTTAGCAAATGCTATTCAAAGATACAAAGAAACATAAAGACCTTTAAAAAAAAAAAGTATTAGAACCAGTTGAACAGTTGTTAGACAGTTGGGTCCAACTACTGATGTTTCTACTATTCTAGGCTTATGGTACTGACTAGATTCTCTTCCAATGACAAAATACACATAAAACTACAATTTGTAAGCCATTAAAGGACAGAGGTGCTGCAAAGATATTTTCTCAATAGTAAGCAATTTATTTTTCTCTCATCATAATTTACAAGACAAAGAATATTGTATAAACTAACCCCTGAAACAGTGGCCACTCTGAGATTTTAAAAATAACTCTGGAAGAAGGTCACAGAAATAGCTAAACATGTCTAATTCAGTCACCACATCATTCATGAGCAAGCTACTGCAACAAAGAAATGAAGCCAAAAATGTACAACATGCCACAGTCTCATTCATCAGGTTAAGTTTTTCCTTTTTCAATGACACCTTTAAATTTAAAAAGTATCTTTACAATAGGTGTAATAAGATGTGTAATGATTACAAAAATGCTAAGTTTCACAAAGAGGTTTGCTTTATATCATGTGACAAAACACACAGAGTCACAGATGTTTTATACAACTTACAGATTTTCCTTTTCCAATTAACTAGAAAGAACAACTGATTTACATCTGGGAGATGGAAATTTACTGCAAGAATTTTTTGAAACCATGAAGTTTCACGAAAACATACAACATTTTGAGTGGAAGCTACTGATTTAGTGGGCTTCCCTAGTGGCTCAGACGGTAAAAGCGTCTGAGCGGGAGACCCAGGTTCGATCCCTGGGTCGGGAAGATCCCCTGGAGAAGGAAATGGCAACCCACTCCCAGTACTGTTGCCTGGAAAATCCCATGGATGGAGGAGACTGGTGGGCTAGAGTCCATAGGGTCGCAAAGAACTGGACACACTGAGCAACTTCACCTTCACCTTCACCTTACTGATTTAGTAAGCACAGCCAACCAACATGCATTCCTTCCCTTTGCACTTACAGATTTTTTTCCCCAGTAACATTTCTAGCTATGAAAGTAATTTGAATAATTAGTAAAATAAAGTAAAATTTATGTCAATAAATTTTAAATAAACTGAAGCAAATAATCACTTTCATACATCACAATGGATTAAACTAAGCTCTTTTTTTTAATAGTGAAGGATATTCACTCACATTGCTTTCAAAATATTGCTTTGGGCATTGTTAATAAAGTTAATTATTTTAAATTAATGTTTATTTTTATATTTGAAATACATTTTAATACATTTTATAATGTATAAGCTAGTGCTTATACATGATGTAAAAATATACATATAATACAGGTAAAAAGCTTAAACATTTTTACTGATGAAGGTTTGAAGTCCAAAAACTGAGATGACTTCTGACTGCTCTTTCCATGGAGGGCTCTGCTTCATGTTCCATTTCACGATGTTTGTTCTCTTGACCAGCAGGTGTCAATATTTGGAAATATGGCTGCACTTTTTCCCACAGGCATGCTATGCTGAGTCACTTCAGTCATGTCCGATTCTGTGTGACCCCCTGAACAGCAGCCCACCGGGCTCCTCTGTCCACGGGATTCTCCAGGCAGGAATACTGGACTGGGCTGCCATTTCCCACAGGCATAAAGAATGGAAATCTTACCTCCAACAGGAAAACTTCCCTGCTGGTTTAAAAAATATCAATGACTTGAGTCTGTTTCCTTGGTGAAAAGAGAGTAGGGCCTATTTTCATTGGGCAAGGATGGCAACCTAGCAGTGTATTTGTTGTGCTTATATTTATTTGCTTTTGTTTAGTCGCTAAGTCATTTCCAACTCTTCTGCCACCTCATGGACTGCTGCCCACCTGGCTCCTCTATCCATGGGATTTCACAGGCAAGAATACTGGAGTGAGTAGCCATTCCCTTCTCCAAGGGATCTTCCTGACCCACGGATCAAATCCACGTCTCATGCACTGGCAGGTGGATTCTTTACCACTGAGCCACCAGGGAAGCCCTCGTGTTTATTAGATGGGTTTTAAGAAGAACAGAAGTCCTATTGGACTGAGACAAATGTTCGGGAAAAGGGGACACCGAGACACATACCCGTGAAGTTTTTCTGAGATTTGTTTAATGGTCCAAATATGATCTATCTTGGTAAATATTCTCTGAACACATGAAAAGGAATGCATATTCTGTCACTGTTGAGTGGAGTGTTCTGTAGATGTCAATTAGATTAAGTAGGTTGACAGTGTTATTCAAGTCTCCTATATCCTCTCTGATTTTATCTCTACTTACTCTATCAATTATTGGGACAGGGATGTGGAAATTTCCAATTATCATTGAGATATGTCTATCATTTTTATTTACCATTCTACCAAATTATACTTAATGGAGTTAAAAAACTTTTACTAGGCACATAAACACAAAATCTTTAGGTCTTCTTTATAAATTGACCCCTTTGTTGTTATGAAATGAGCTTCCCTATCACTGGTTATGTCATTTTCTCTGGTCTACTTTGCTATTAACACACTGTGAATTCATTCAGCATTTTTATATCTAAAATGTTTTTATTTAAAGTTAATTTTTAAGAGAGATTCCCCCTGGGTATAGAATTCTAGGTTAGCAGTCCTTTTCTCTCATTACTTCAAGACCTTACTTCACTATCTTCTTTGATTTGAATTATTTCTGATGAGAAATCAGCTATGATGCTTGTTTTTCTTCCTACACAAATTAACAGTTTAATCCAATCCCCTACTCCTCTGACTGCTTTTAAGATTTTTGTCTTTATCATTATTTTTGAGCAATTTGATTATGATGTGTCTTGGTGACTTTTATACATATTTCTTTTCTTATTTGGGGATATTTTTTGGGGGGGTTGAGTATGTGTGGTTTTTTGCCTTTGTTTTTTTACCTTCATGTACTAGTAGGCTTACAGTTTTCATCAAATATGGACACTTGCAGCCATTATTTTCTCAAATACTTTTTCTACTCCCCACCATTAGGAATTCCAATTACATGTGCATTATTCTACTTGAAATTGTTTATCTTATTTTTTAGCACTTTATTTTGGATGGTTTCTATTTCTTCAATGTAACTCATCTTCTCCCGGTAATGCCTCAGTTGCTAAGTTCTGCCCGACTCTTTGCAACCCCAAGGACTGCAGCACGCCAGGCTTGCCTGTCCCGCACTGTCTCCCAGAGTTGGCTCAGACTCCTGTCCACTGAGTCAGTGATGCCATCCAACTATCTCATTCTGGTGCCCCCTTCTCCTCCTGCCCTCAATTTTTCCCAGCATCAGGGTCTTTTCCAATGAGTCAGCTCTTAACATCAGATGGCCACCGTACTGGAGCTTCAACTGCAGCATCAGTCCTTCCAATAGTATTCAGGGCTGATTTAGGATTAACTAGTTTGATCTCCTTGCTGTCCAAGGAACTCTCAAGTGTCTTCTCCAGGACCACAATTCAAAAAATCAATTCTTCAATGCTCAGCCTTCTTTATGGTCCAACTCTCACATCTGTACATGACAACTGGAAAAACCATAGCTTTGACTATACAGACCTTTGTTGACAAAATGATGTCTCTGCTTTTTAATACATAATGCCTAATCTATAGTAATGCCTAATCTACCATGATTGCCATCAGGGTGCAGTCAATCCTCATTATTAGTGGATTCTGTATTTGAAAACTCACCTACTTACTAATATTTACCTGTAACCTCAAAATCAATACACACTTGGACATGTGCATAGCAGCGGAAAAAAAAAAAATCTGTTTCCTGATACATATATTCCCGGCCGAGGTCAAATGAGGAAACACTCTGCCTTCTTATTTCAGTTCTCATACAATAAATATGTGCCCTTTTTTCAGTATATTTAGTGTTACATATTTTTGCATTTTTGCACTGTGTGTTGGTGATTTCACTGTCAAAAAGGCCCCCAAGCATAGTACTGAACTGCTCTCTGGCATATCTAAGGACAAAAAGGTTGTGACATTACTTACAAAGAAAATATATGTTAGATTAATTTTGTTCAGCATGAAATATGGTGCTGTTGGCCTTGAGTTCAATGCCAATGGATCAACAATTGATATTAAATAGGGTGTCTTTGGGCTTCCCAAGTGGCGCAGTTGGTAAAGAATCCTCCTGCCAATGCAGGAGACACAAGAGATCCCTGGGTCAGAAAGATCCCCTGGAGTAGGAAATGGAAACCCATTCCAGTGTTCTTGCCTAGAAAATTTCACGGATAGAGAAGTCTGGTGGGCTACAGTCCGTAGGCTCATATAGAGTCGGACACAACTGAGCATGAATAAGGAAGGAAGAGTGTCTTTAAACAGAAACACATATAAAGTAAGATTATATCATAATCACTGATGAAAATTTTATGACCAGAGGCTCACAGGAATCTAATCCTATGTTTCTCCTGGGAGCAACTGTTCAGTATTTACGAATTCAGTGTTCATAACAACTTTCATAGATTCTAACTACCAAAATAACAAGAATCAACTATATTTTTCAACTCAGCCATAGTTTTATCTATCTGAAGCTTTCATCTCTAATATTTAATTAGGGAATGTTTTATATCTTCCATTTCTTTATTTAATCTTTCTCCTAGCTTCTTGAACATACATAAGACAGTCATATTACCAGTTTTAATTTTTTTTCTACTAATTCCATCAACTGTGTCATTTCTGGGTCAATTACTACTGGGTAACTTTTCTCTACACTATGAGTTGTATTTGCCTGCTTCTTCGTGTATCTGGAAAATTTTTATTAGATAACAGATTATGAATTTTACTTTTTGTGGTGGTTTATATATTTGTATTCCTATAGATATCCTTGAGCTTCATTCTGGGATGCAGTTCAGTTACAAATGTATCAACCAATTTCATCCTTCAGAGTCTTCCTTTAAAGCTTTGCCTAAGGCAGTTTAAAAGCAAAACTTGACAGGAGTAGGATATTTCCAAGTAACTTAACAGCATCCCACAACAAAGTTCGATAGTATCTATGGGATACTGTAAACTAACAAAATTTTGGTTAATTTTATCTCACTACTAAAACAAATAATCAGAGTTGTCTTTCTGAGTAGCTCTTTTTTCTGGTATTCCTGCAAATTCTAGATATTTTTGGTCTCCATGGTGTCAAGTTTTATCTCCTCAACTTAGGGAGATTGGGTGTCTCTGCCTGAAGTCGGCTTGCTGTGCTATGACCCAGAAAGTCATTCAGATTAGTTGGGTGAAAAAAATCACAGTGCTCACTTCACTTGTTTTTTGACTCAGGAATTACTCTCCTTTTGTTGTTGATGACCAGAGCCTATAAAACTGCTCTTTAGTACATCCTATTGAGTTTTTTAGTTGTATCTGGAGTAAAGGTAAATCAAGTCCCTGTTATTCTATCCTTGCCATCTTTTCTGTACACATATTTTCAGTTCTGAAGAAATGCAACTTAATCCTACTTTTCTCAATCAAACTTCTCATATAAAAATCCACAAGGGTTGTGCGTGCATGCCCAGTCGCTCAGTTGTTTCCAACTCTGTGACTCCAGGCTCCTATGTCCATGAAACTCTCCAGGCAAGAAACTGGAGTAGGTTGCCATTCCCTTCTTCAGGGGATCTTCCTGACCCAGGAATTGAACTCAGGTCTCCTTCATTTCAGGCAGATTCTTTACTGTCTGAGCCACCAGCAAAGCCCACAAGGGTTAAGCAAGTGAAAAACTAAGGGTTTACTTTTTTCCAGACTTCAGACTCTAACATGTAAGCATGAACTAGGACAGGTCAGCAAACGTGAACACTCAGAATAATAATACTCTTCATCAAGTGTTTAGTGTCCATGTAATTAAGGTTCTAACTAAACACTATAACGGGTATAATAATTCCATCTTTTCATTGAGTTAAATTTTTTAAAAATCCATTTTTAACATTTCTATTCAAATTCAGATAAATGAAAATTGAACTAACTAGTCTGGAGAAGGAAATGGCAACCCACTCCAGTACTCTTGCCTGGAAAATCCCATGGACGGAGGAGCCTGGTAGGCTGCAGTCCATGGGGTCGAGAAGAGTTGGACATGACTAAGCAACTTCACTTTCTCTTTTCACTTTCACACATTGGAGAAGGAAATGGCAACCCACTCCAGTGTTCTTGCCTAGAGAATCCCAGAGATGGGGGAACCTGGTGGGCTGCCGTCTGTGGGGTCGCAGAGAGTCAAACACGACTGAAGCGACTTAGCAGCAGCAGTCTAATACCATATTTTACATAAAAAGAAAGTGAAACTCATGAAAGTTAAATGACCAAAGTAATACAGTTGTTATTGCCAGAGCTTGGAAAGAATCCTGTTATTAATTTCCAGTGTGAGTGATTTCTCACTCTACAGAAACACTTCTTTCACTCTAATTATATTTGTGCCATATACCACAGCGCTGCACATATACCTGGGTAAGATGCCGAGTACATATGTCAGGGTCCCAACAGGAAGCAGATAGACTAAAAGAGTTTGATTACAGATAGCCTAAAAAAAGGATATTTTCAGATATGTAGACACGGTTCTTGTTTGGAGAATTCTATGGACAGAGGAGAGTGATGAGCTACAGTCCATGGGGTGACAAAGAGTCGGACAGGATTGAGTGACCAACACTTATTTTGGGCTTCCCTGGTAGCTCAGACAGTAAAAAAAAAAAAATCTGCCTGCAATGTGGGACACCTGGGTTTGATCCCTGAGTTGGGAAGATACCCTGGAGAAGGAATAGTTACCCACTTCAGTTTTCTTGCCTAGAGGATTCCATGGACAGAGGAGCCTGGCAGGCTACAGTCCATGAGGTCTCAGTCAGGCATGACTGAGCAACTACACTTCACTCCAACCCTACCTGTTCCATATTGACAAGGTTGCACCTTATTTATTTATTATATAATTTAACTTACAAGTAGAGGACATCATGCAAAATGCCAGGCTGGATGAATCATATGCTAGAATTAAGACTGCTGAGAGAAATATCAACACCCGCAGATATGTAGATGATACTACTCTATTGGCAGAAAAGTGAAGAGGAACTAAAGAGCCTTTGATTAGAGTGAAAGAGGACAGTGAAAAAGCTGGCTTAACTCAACATTCAAAAAACTAAGATCATGGCATCCAGTCCTATCACTTCATGGCAGAGAGATGGGGGAAAAGTAGAAATAGTGAAACAGTGGCAATAGATTTTATTTTCTTGCACACCAAAATCACTGCAGATGTGACCATAGCCATGAAATTAAAAGACATTTATTCCTTGGGAAAAAAGTTATGACAAACCTAGTCAGTTCAGTCAGTTCAGTCGCTCAGTTGTGTATGACTCTTTGCGACCCCATGAACCGCAGCACACCAGGCCTCCCTGTCCATCATCAACTCCTGGAGTCCAACCAAACCCATGTCCATCGAGTCGGTGATGCCGACCATGGCATCATGGACATCACCAGATGGTCGACACAGAAATCAGATTGATTATATTCTTGGCAGCCAAAGATGGAGAAGCTCTATACAGTCAGCAAAAACAAGATTAGGAGCTGACTGTGGTTCAGATCATGAACTCCTTATTGCCAAATTAAATTCAGACTGAAATTGAAGAAAGTGGAGAAAACCACTAGACCCTTCAGGTATGACCGAAATCAAATCCCTTATGACTATACAGTGGAAGTGAGAAATAGATTTAAAGGACTAGATCTGATAGACAGGGTGCCTGATGAACTATGGATGGAGGTTTGTGACACTGTACAGGAGACAGGACTCAAGACCATCCCCAAGAAAAATAAATGCAAAAAAGCAAAATGGCTGTCTGAGGAGGCCTTACAAATAGCTATGAAAAGAAGGGAAGTGAAAAGCAAAGGAGAAAAGGAAAGATATAGCCATTTGAATGCAGAGTTTCAAAGAATAGCAAGGAGAGATAAGAAAGCTTTCCTCAGTAATCAATGCAAAGAAATACGAGAGGAAAACAATAGAATGGGAAAGACTAGAGATCTCCTCAAGAAAATGAGAGATACCAAGGGAACATTTTATGCAAAGATGGGCTCAATAAAGGACAAATCTAGACAGTGTATTAAAAAGCAGAGGCATCACTCTGCCAAAAAAGGTCTGTATAGACAAAGCTATGGTTTTTTCAGTAGTCACGTAAAGATGTGAGAGTTGGACCATAAAGTAGGCTGAGCACCAAAGAACTGATGCTAGAGAAGACTCCTGAGAGTCCTCTGGACAGCAAAGAGATCAGACCAGTCAATCTTAAAGGAAATCAACCCTGAATATTCATTGAAAGGACTGATGCTGAAGCTCCAATACTTTGGCCATCTGATGCCAAGAGTTGACTCACTGGAAAATACCCTGATGCTGGGAAAAATTGAGAGCAGGAGGAGAAGGGGGTGACAGAATGAGATGATTGGGTGGCATCACTGACTCAGTGGACATGAGTTTGAGCAAACTCCTGGAGATAGTGAAGGACAGGCAAGCCTGGTGTGCTGCAGTCCATGGGGTCACAGAGTCAGACACGACTTAGCGACTGAAAAAGACAAGGTTAAGGAAACCAACAGGATGTGGTAACTGCAATTGTGGAAATCCATAGCACCCCTAGGGCTATGAGGCTAAACACAAACAAAAATAAAAAAGAAACACAAATAAACACCAAAGTTCTGCAGCAAGAGCAATAGCCATAAAAGAAAGGTCACAAAGCAGCATCTGTGGAAGTGGAGGAAGACAGTCACTTCCTGTCAGAGATCAGGAGAATACATACTCAACTGCTTTCCCCTCTCAGGCTTCAATCTTGTCAGGGTCTCTACTGACCAAACCCAAGGCAAAGGAGTACAAACAGGAGGCTTCTTGGGGCACTGAATAGAGAAGAGAAAACCCAGACAGTTGATCTGCAGGAGCAAGATGAAGAAATATTACACCAAATTTTTTATTACACATACATTTGAAAAAAATTTGTGGTCACAGAGATGTCAAGGAGACTGAGGGTACCAATCAATCATTTGGGGACAGTCAAAACTGTTTTGGAAACTATCTCTACTTTGAATATTTTCAAAACTTGTCCACCTTAATTCTCCTTTTGCAATAGTTTTTACTACAAAAGAAATGTCTATGTCAGTAATTTTTCATTAAGAAGATATAACTAATGAAGCAAAATGACAGCAAGAGTCAATACGTCTTTGTATTCCTGAGAGACCTAACATTTTTTTACATTCACCAGAAATGACCTTTCAGTTTATTAAAGAGCATCTTTCTTGATGGAACTAAAAATCAATTCTGAGTGTCATGATTGAGCACTCACAACAACTTACCTAAGTTTTGTCATTGAGATTTACAAATGCCACTGGCTTGAAATCATAGGTTGAGGAAATATAATCTATACAAATGGCAAAGCAGACTTGTTTACTGTCTTTTAGGTCCCAGGAGACTCACTTCATATCTCATAAGCTAAGTGTTTTATTAAATCTTTGACTTGCTTTACTCGAATAAAAACCAATTTGTGACATCAAGAAGGTTGCAGGGTGGGACCATTTACTTGTCCTACCTATTCTTGGGAACACATAAAACTTCATATATATTTTTTATAGCTCCAGATTACAAAGTAGTACCCTCAGGTTTTTCAAAATACAGTTGTTGCAAAAATTTCACACAAACATCTTCTGTGTTAATTGCTTATTCCTTAGAGGCTTTTTTAAATGGCTGTATAATGGTGAATTATGCTGGCAACAGAAAGACGGTTCATTTATAAAGTTCATATAAATGATGCATTGGGAAAGGGTTTTTTGTTCCGGTTGATAAAAGTTAATCAAATGCAAGATGGCATACAGCAATTCAGCATAAATCTTCCACAGAGAGCTGCTTATGCCTCCATCTCCCAGGTAGACAGAACATTTATCTGACTATTTCTAAACTGTCCCAATAAATCTTTGATTAAGAGAACCATATCAAAGTAGCTGATTAATGGCTTGTTTTTCAGAACTCTTCTAGTAAATATATTATAAATGGCAACTCTTCAATAGTCTGAAAGCAGAGACATTTAAAACTTAAGTGAAAACCACAAATGAGTCAAAGGAATAAGAGGGAAAGGATTGCGACTGATACAGAAATTGAACCTAGTTTTGTCTAAATTTGCAATCCATGTTCTTTCCATTGCTTCTTTCTTATTAAGTTGCTAAAGGTTCTAGCTGTTAAGATTTCTGATTCTGCATGTAACAAAATACAGTAATTAAACATTCTCACCTAGAAGACTGAAATTTAGGGAGCTCAGTCAAATATATTTTTAAAGAGCTTTAAAGTTTCACAAAGATTATAATATCCTGTCAGATCATCTACTTTTTTCCTTAGATTTGATGAAGTAGATTATGTACAATTACAAATCGATAATATGGGGGTTTGAACGAGATGGTCCCAGTTTATAAATCTCAGTCACACTAAGGTATTCTTACCCAAGACACAGTTCTACCCAACCGTGGCAATCATTTATTTGTTTAATGTGAAAGTAAAAGTGAACAAAACATTAAATCCTCTTAGCATCCACACTTCATTTTTTTAAAGCCACCTTTCTTTGCATGTACTCAATTTAAGAAATGGTGCTTGAATTTTGAGGACTAACTACCAAGGAAAGGGGCAAAAAGGTGATGATAATGAAAAGGAAATACATTTATGTTTGTATTGCATGGTTTGACTGCAGCATAAAAAAAACAAATAATGTTACTTACCTATCATATGTATAGTAGTTCCATGTATCTTTGAAAAGAAGGATAACATTTTGCCACTTTTCTCTCTCTCACTGAGCTTAATTAAAATGTGCTCTTTTCTAAACTGACTGAGTCACTTGGCTCTCCTCTGTTTATTTCAGGCTCCACACACAAACGCTTTACCAGATTTCCATTTGGGGAGGATTACTCATTTTGCAATCTAATTTTCTTCCAACAGAATGCTTTTGTTTCTTTATCAATATTGGGGGGGGGGGCGGGGAAACAGATCGCCAAGAGTCTACTCTCTCCATACAAACAAGCTCTCAAGTTAATTTTCTTGATTATTTCTTCATCCCCCCACCTCCACCAAGAAAGCTTGCATATGGACAATTTCTCCTCTGATGGCTAAGGACTGTATACTATAATCTCCCAAGAGTCCAGCCTTTGCCACACATGGCTTATTCCAGATTTCATCAGACAAACTCAAACTTCTAGGCCAGAGTTGTAGTACAAGGGAATTTTCTCTTGGAAAGGTTAATGATTTCACTTCGATCTCATTGCTTTCAGATGCCTTGGCTATCTGTGTTGGAAAACCTCTACATGTCATTTAAGTCAATGCTCTCACTCTTCAAACAATGACACTGAAATTCAGATAGGTAAAATAAAAATGTCATAAGTGATTTAATGGCAAAACCTGGACTACAACTCTTATAAAAACACATTCAGTGAGTTTTCTCTAATATATAACTTCTGTCTCACACACATAACTTTTGTCATTAAAATTTTTTGATATTCCCTTTTAATCCACTGAGATATGTGAACTGAACTAATACTCCTATATTTCATTTGCACTAAAAGACATATTATCCATTTTTTAGCACTTCTAAAATAGGCATGAATCTTAAGAAGCAATGGTATCTTCTGCTGTTAGTTGGGTATCAGTAATGATGTAAGGTCATTACCTATTCATGTGCAATCTTGGTTGATATTCTGATGGCATAACTGGACAACTACAATCCCTTCAACATTTGGTTGAAAAGCTCTTTAAGAATTTTTGAGGAATTAATATAAGACTTAGCTATAGAGTTTAACTGACTTTTTCTGGTAAGATTCAGAAAGATCCAATAAGTGTGACTATGAACAGAACTACATCCAACTAAAAAGCTTTTGCATGGCAAAGGAAAAAATCCACAAAATGAAAAGGCAACCTGCTGAAAGAAGGAAGATATCCTTCCTTCAGATATCAAATAAGTGGTTAATTCCCAAAATATATAAAGACCTTATACAACTTAATAATTTTAAAAAAAAGAAAAATAATTGAAAAATGGGCATGGAACCTGAATATTTCCAAAGAAGCATACAGATGGCCCAGGGGCACAAGAAAAGATGGTCAACATCACTGATCATCAGGGATATGCAAAGTGAAACAGTAATATCACCTCACACCTGCCAGAATGGTGATTATCAAAAAGACAAGAAAGAAAAAATGTAATATCTAATTCAGAAGATCATCATGAGATGTCCACAAAATAATATCTGTTTCTAAATGTGTAACACAAAACAGTCACATAGTTAGATCTCAATAAACAAACCACCATGTTGTCCTTATTGTCAGTGCTGTTTCTATTGCTAAAGGGGAAAAGGCAAACATCCACAAAATTCATAAGAACACAGCAAAGGGAAAATAAAAGCAAGAGTCCAGTTAGGAACATAAACAAGCAATATTTAAACACAAGTGCCGAGAAGACAGTGAAATGATTGATAGTGATAGGTGTTAAGCAGGATAGAGTCCACTTGAAAGGGTCCATGGAGATGAAGCAGGTTGAACAGAATTCTGAGGATGGGAGAGGTGATTTGCCAGCAAAGCATGGGAAGAGAATTATAAAGGTGGGTTGGAATTGCTAAAGACCTAATGATGCCAACATATCTAAGCCCACTTGCAGTTTCAGACCATGTTAGAGATGAAATGAAGAGACATAGCAAGCAATGAGAGAGGGCATAGATGGCCCTTCCAGGGGAAAAGCACAAGGAAGGTACAGAAATACAGATGCATTTCTAGAGGCTGTCATTCTTTCCTAGGTGGCCTGGGAAGAACCAGGCCAGCACTGCGGGAGCTCAGCCAACAGGAGCTGAGTGCCTCGCCTGCTAAAGTACCTTATACAAGATCCCTGGCACTGCGGCTTTATTTATTTGGAGGTCAAAATATTTCATCCAACTGTTTCTCTTTTCTATCCTCCTCCTGGGTAGCAACCTGGGGCCATGCTGCCCTAAGCCACCTGCTCATCAGAGCTCCAAAAATGCACCTGTGTGGCTTCACTGCCAGTTCTTTCTGCCTCCTCAGAAAAGCTATTCTGGGCAAGCCTATATGCTATTATGGACTACACGTTTATATCCATTCAAAATTCACATGTAGAAATCCTAACCCCAATGGGATGGCAATAGGAGATGTGACCTTTGGGAGATAACTGGGTCATGTATTAGAGTTCTCTAAAGAAAGAGAAAAAAATAAATAAATGTATTAATTTGCAGAGAGGGAGCAAGACTTATTGTAGGAATTGGCCCATGCAATTGGGGAGGCCATGAAGTTGTCTAGAGGATCATGTGAGCCAGAGGTATAATGCAGTCTGAGTTCAAAGGCCCAAGTGTCAGAAGTATCAGTGTCTGAGAATAAAAGATGGATGTCACAGCTCAGGCAGAGAGTGAAACTGCCCTTTCTCTGACCTTCTTTTCTATTCAGCCCTCAATGGACTGACTGGTACCCACCCACACTGGTGATGGCTATCTTCTTTACTCATACTACCAATTTAAACAATAATCTCTTCCAGAAACATCCTCACTGACAGGTCCAGACATGATCATTACGTTATCTAGGCATCCCTTAACCAGTGAAGTTGACACATAAAATCACCCTTCACAGGTCAGGAGGGTGGAACCCTCATGATGAGATTAGTGTTATATGAAGAGGAACAAACTAGCTTTCTCTCCCTCTCCCTCTGCATCTCCCCAGTCCTCGCTGGATACAGGGTTTGCCTGCTACTTGATCTCTGGACTTCTCTGCCTTCAGAACTGTTAGAAATAAATGTTTGCTATTTAAGCCACTCGTTCTATGGCAACTTATTGTAGCAGCCTGAGCAGACTAAGCCACTGTGTGACTTGGATTCCCCCTCCTGATTACCTACAAAGGTCTTTCAGTTTAGACAATGATTCTCAGGACCATGGACAGGGTTTTGGTGACCTATCGGTGACCCATCACCTATGACAGGAGCTAAATCACTAACAAAGCCAAGGCTCTTGGTCCTCCTAAGCTTGCTCCAATGTGTTGCTCCCTTTACTGATGATCAGATGCTCTGATAAGTACTGAGCTCAACCAGCTTATTCACACTTACATCCAAGGAGAACAGCCTATGCCACAGCCTCTTGTCCCCAGAATCTACCATCTTACACTCATGACTTGCTGTGTTACAATTATGGATCACTGACAGCTTTTCCCCATTTCAGCACACTGAGGTTCCCATGCAAACTGCATCTCAGGGTTGCCTGTTCAGCCAAAGGATCCACATGGCAGTCACTCACTGCATAGTGCTGGCTATATTCAATACACTGAATTCTTCTTGGCCAACAGCAGCTAGACTTTGGGAACCCATCCCAGATCTCCCAGTGCTCTCTGAAGCCATACTTTGACTTTTTCTACTTTACTATACCAACTCCCATTGAGCCCTCATTTATGACTTGGAAGAAGATGAGAAAAAAGGTGGGAAACACCTGTGGGAGCAGGGATCCTGTGGTCTCAATCTTAGCTTAAGCAAACCAAAGCTCACAGCACAAATCTGTGAAGCAGAAAGACGTCAATGTCAGAACACTCAACCTATGTTAGTCAGAGCTTCTACAGAATAATAACACGGGGGCACTGGATGTACCAAGGAGCGACTTACAGAGAAGCCTGGGGCGTGAAATTGAGTCCCCATGGGCAGAGCTTTGCTGAGAAGGAAAGGTGTTAGGCTTTGATATAATGGTTATGTAAATAATCCTAATTAACAAATTAACATCCTAAATAACAAAAGTTAGTTCAGAAGTTCACTATTCAGCTAATTAATACAAGTCTGATGCTTAGGAATAAACCATGGGCCCTGTCTTGAGTTTGCTCAAGTTGCAAACTCATAACAGAATACAATAGGCCGAATGGCTAAAACGACAGAAATTTACCTTCTTACAGTTCTGGAGGCAAGGAAATAGCAATATAACTTTTATTCTGAGGCTTCCGCCCTTGGCTTGTAAGCAGTGTTTCAGCTATGTGAAACTATGTGTTTGATCCATTCATGCAGAAAGAGAAAGAGCATGAGGTCTCTGCTGTCTCTTTTTAAAAGAACACTAATTTGGGAATTCCCTGGTGGTGGTTGGACCTCAGCACTTTCACTGCCGGGCACAGGTTCAAATGCCGGTTAGGGGAACTAAAATCGCTCAAGCCATGGGATGCCACCAAAAAAAAAAAAAAAAAAAAAAAGACACTAATCTTGTTGGACCAGGGCCCCACCTTTAAGACCTCACTTAACCCTAATTACTTCTTTAAAGGCTCTGTCTCCAAATGCCACACTTGGAATTAGGGCTTTAACAACTATGAATATGAGGGGGCCTGGGACAGGTACAAATATCCACTCTATAATAGTCTTATAAATAGAATGAGCTTTCCTAGGAACTTAAAGTAATAGCTGAAAATCCCTAAAGGAAATTTAGAACTATGACTTAATTAGTAGCATAATATGCAATATAGTTGACCATTGAACAGTACAGTAGTTAGGGACAGAACACTGCACAGTTGAAAATTTGCATACAACTTTTGACACACACACCCCCCAAACTTAACTACAGATGACTCCTGAACAACATGGTTTTAACTGTATAGGTCTTTACATGTGGGTTTTTTTCAGTAAATATATTGAATATTTGGGGGAGACGTGATGATTTTAAAAAATTCATGAACAGCAAGTCTTAGAAATATCAAAAAAATTAAGAAAAAGGTATATCATAAAACTATAAATGTATGTAGGTATTAGTCTGTTTTATCCTTTACTACTAGTAAAGATACACAAATCTGCTATAAAAAGTTGAAATTTGTCAAACCTTATGCACACAAACACAGACTATACATGTCATAATGTGCAATGGACAGAATGTAAACAGATGTAAAGATTCGGTATTACATCTTAACTGTAGCATATACTGTAATAACTCCATAGCCACCACCTGTTGTTACTATTTTGGTGTTCAGTCACTCAGTTGTGTATGACTCTTTGCAACCCCATGGACTGCAGCACACCAGACTTCCCTGTCTTTCACCATCTCCCAGAGCTTACTCAAACTCATGTCCACTGAGTCCGTGATACCATCCAATCATCTCATCCTGTGTAGTCACCTTCTTTGCCTGCCTTCAATCTTTCCCAGCATCAGAGTCTTTTCTAATGAGTTGGCTCTCCACATCAGGTGGCCAAAGTACTGGAGCTTCAGCTTCAGCATCAGTCCTTCAAATGAATATTCAGGGCTGATTTCCTTCAGGATTGGTTTGATCGCTCTCTCAAGAGTCTTCTCCAACACCATAGTTCCAGTTGAAAAGCATCAATTCTTTGGCACTCAGCCTTCTTTATGGTCCAACTCTCACATCCATACATGACTACTAGAAAAACCATAGCTTTGACTAGATGGACCTTTGTCAGCAAAGTAATGTCTCTGCTTTTGAATATGTTGTCTACGTTTGTCATAGCTTTCTTCCAAGGAGCAAGCATCTTTTAACTTCATAGCTACAGACACTATCTGCAGTGATTTTGGAGCCCAAGAAAATAAAGTCTGTCACTGTTTCCACTGTTTCCCCATCTATTTGCCATGAAGTGATGGGAATGGATGCTATGATCTCCATTTATTGAATGCTGAGTTTTAAGCCAGCTTTTTCACTCTCCTCTTTCACTTTCATCAAGAGGCTCTTTAGTTCTTCTTCACTTTCTGCCATAAGGGTGGTGTCCTCTGCATATCTGAAGTTATTGATATTTCTCCCAGCATTCTTGATTCCAGCTTGTGCTTCATCCAGTCCAGCATTTTGCATGATGTCCTCTGCATAGAAGTTAAGTAAACAGGATGACAATATACAGCCTTGAATACTCCTTTCCCAAATGGAACCAGTCCATGTTCCATGTCCGGTTCTAATGGTTGCTTCTTGACCTGCATACAGGTTTCTCAGGAGGCAGGTGAGGTGGTCTGGTATTCCTATCTCTTTAAGAATTTTCCACAGTTTGTTGTGATCCACACAGTCAAAGACTTTAGCTTAGTCAGTGAAGCAGAAGTAGATGTTCTTCACCGAATTGATGGACACAAGTTTGAGCAAGCTCCAGGAGTCGGTGATGGACAGAGAACCATGGAATGCTGCAGTCCATGGGGTTGCAAAGAGTTGGACATGACTGAGTGACTGAACTGAACTGAACTGATATGTTCTTCTGGAATTACTCTGTGATCCAGCAGATATTGGCAACTTGAGCTCTGGTTCCTCTGCCTTTCTAAATCCAACTTGAACATTGGGGAGTTCTCAGTTCATTTACTATAGAAGCCTAGCTTGTAGAATTTTGAGCATTACTTTGCCAGTGTGTGAGATAAGTGCAATTGTGTGGTAGGTGCTGTTATGTGTTGCTTTAAAGTGCTGTAATGTGATTCTAATCATCTCCGTGTGCATCATCTCTCCAATAAATTACATATTGCAATAAAAAGTGATCACTCTTGATTCTCAGATATTTTTCATTGTGTATAACACTATATTGTAAACCCTGAATAACATCATGAAACCCAAGAAAAGTGCCACCAGTGATGCTGAAAGTGCTCCCAAGAAGCAAAGTTACCATATTACAAGAAAAAATTGAACTGCTTGAAATACATCATAGTTTGAGGTCTTCAGGAGTGAGTGCCCACCATTTCAGGATGAATGAATACAGCATAAGGATTACTGAGAAAAAAGAAAAGGAAATTCCTGAAGCCATCACTGCAGGTACACCAGCATGTGTGAAACCTTCAACTTTCTGCAAAATATCTTTCCATCTTGTATTGAAAATGCAACTTTCATGTAGATGCAGGATTGCTATAAAGGCATACCCATAGACTCTAATATGATTCAAGAAATGATGAAGTCATTGTATGACAACTTAAAGCAAAAGGATTATGAAAGATCTAAAGCTGAAGCATTTAATGCCAGTAAAGGATTGGTTTGATAATTTTAGAAAGACATTTGGATTTAAAAAAAAAAAAGTTAAGATAATAGGAGAAGTGGTTTCTGCTGACCAAGAGTTCCCAGATGCCATCAAGAAAATCACTGAGAAGAAAGAATATCTGCCTGAACAATTTTTATTGCAGACAAAAGTGTTGTATTCTGAAAGGAAAAAATGTCACAAAGGATATTTATTAGTAAGGAAGAAAAAAAGCAAGCACCAGAATTTAAGGCAGTAAGGGATAAGCGAACTCTAATGTTTTGTGTAAATGCAGTTAGCTTTATGATCAGGACTGCCCCCATCTATAAGCTGTTAACCCCCAAGACTTGAAGGGAAAAGATAAAACCAGCTGCCTGTCTTTTGGTTGTATAGCAAGAAGACTTGGACAATGAGAAACCTTTTCAGGATTGGTTCTATCAGTGCATTCTCCCTGAAGTCAGGAAGTACCCTGCTAGTAATGGACTGCCTTTCAAAGTTCATTTGATATTGGACAATGCCCCTGCTCATCCAGAAGTCTCTAAGTTCAATATCACTGAAGGCATCAGAATGGTCAAAATGAAAGTGAAAGTCGCTCAGTCATGTCTGAATCTGCGACCCTATGCACTATACAGTCCATGGAATTCTCCAGGCCAGAATACTGGAGTGGGTAGCGTTTTCCTTCTCCAAGGGATCTTCCCAACCCAGGGATCAAACCCAGGTCTCCCACACTGCAGGTGGAATCTTTACCAACTGAGCCAGCAGGGAAGCCCAAGAACACTGGAGTGGGTAGCCTATCCCTTCTGCAGTGGATCTCCCCGACCCAGGAATCAAACCGGGGTCTCTTGCATTGAAAGCAGATTCTTTACCAACTGAGCTAGCAGGGAAGCCCACAAAATGGTCAACTTGGCCCCAAAACCAGTATTTCAAATTTAGCCTCTAGATCAGGACTTTTAAGGCTCATTATACATAGCCCTTTATGGAGAGGACTGTCAACACTTTAGGCTTCCCAGGTGGCACTAGTGGGAATGCCTAGTGCCTGCCAATGAAGGAGACGTAAAAGACGCGGGTTTGATCTCTGGGTTGGGAAGATCCTCTGGAGGAGAAAATGGCAACCCACTCCAGTATTCTTGCCTGGAGAATCCCATGGACAGAGAAGCCTGGCAGGCTACAGTCCATAGGGTCGCAAAGAGTCAGACAGGGCTGAAGTGACTTAGTACTCACATCAACACTGTGGAAGAGAATCCTGATAGAAAGAACATCATGAAAGTTTGGAAGGATCACACCATTCTAAATGCCATCATTGCCATGACAGCCATCAGCCTAAAACAATAAATTCCTGCTTGAGAAAACTGTGTCTAGATGTGTACAAGTTCACAGGATTGACAAGAGTGCCAATCAAAGAAATCATGAGACTGTGGATATGACAACAAAGGTGGGGGTGGTGTGAAGAGTTTCAAAATATGGGTCAAGAAATTCAAGAACTAATCGATACCAAATCAGAGGAATTAACAGAAGACGTCTTGCTGGAGAAGAGTGCTTTCAATCAGTGCCAGAAAATGAGGAAGAAGAGTTAGAAGAAATAGTGCTAGAAAACAAACTGACATGAGACAATTTGGCAGAAGGGATCTGATTACTCAAGACTACTTTTGACTTGTTTCATGACATGGACCCTGCTAAGATATGGGCACTACAACTGAAGCAAACAGTGGAAGAATTGGAACTATACAAAAACATTGTGAATCAACACATTCCTTGTACTTTAGGGAACTACATTAGAGATGATCAGGGTGATTCTTTCAGATTCCTATGACACAGTTAAAAGTAACTTTTGGTAATACAAAGGTCTCCAATATTGGCATAACTCAGGGGTACACAGAAGACTAAATAGGGAAAACAAACAAAAAAAACACAAGGCAATTTAATGTAACAAAACTATGTGGTCGTAATTCATTATGGATGAGGCAGTGTTTACTTTATCAACTAACAGTTCACACATCTACATTTTCCCAAAAGGACTGTTGGGTTAAATTAGCTGCCATGTTCCTAAAACACCAACGGGCTTTAGAACTAAAGTTTTTCTCAAGGTAGAAAGTTTTCAACACACAGAGGTACCCCTGAAACTTGTTTCTCTACCAGTCTGGCCTCCAACTGAATGGTTACTATGTTTTCCTCTAACCTTCGGGACATAGTCCCACTATTCAACAATGCTTTAGTCTGAATAACATGGATGGGTTGGATAACAAGAAAGCAGTATGGTGTTGCTGCTGTTTTCATCTTTGCAAAGGTTAAATATATAGGTCTCAGTGTCCCAAATAATTTCAATTCACAGAATGGAAAATCAATCCTTGCCCAGAGAGAAAGTAACCATGCTTTTTCCTTCTTTCCATGCACCACTGTTCACTTGAAGACTGGAAAAAAATAACTGGACACGGTTCTAGCATTGGCTCTGTGTTCACTGATTTCAAGAATGCTGATCAGATTCTCAAAATCTATTCAGTTTATTAGAGATGCTGCCCTTCAGGGCAAGCTAATTCAGCATGTAGCTTCTAGACAAGGGATTTTTAGACATGTGGGATTATAGCTTCTGGCAACCAGAACTGCAGGCAGAAGAAAGGCTTACTCCCTCTTTCTGTTTTGATTCCTTGTCGTTTCTGAACTTTTAAAAAGGAAGTCAGGGGAAGTGAAAGATATTTGGTATTTTATTATACTATTTCCACATCATCTTACTGTTTAAATAAAATGCTCATGTTATGAAAGAGGAAAATAAACACAAGTCAATTGCAGTTGTATAGCTACATTTAGAGTCTGAACTGATAACAGAGAAGAGGGCCAAACTCAATACTTTCCCATTAAGCAAAAGGCATGACAATTATGTTAATGTCACATTCTGGAACTCAAGAATTTTGCTCTTTTGGTCTTGGAATAACTCTTACTTACCCACGTCCCTCAGACACAACCATTAAACACCAGTGTACTTAAAATATTTAATCAATCTAGGGTTACAAAACAGTAAGCAACCTTTACCATGATTAACATTTATTGAGAATTTACTGTCAGACACAATGTTAAGACACCTTAAATATACTAACTCATAAAATCTTCACAGCAACTCTGTAAGAATATTACTATCATTACCCTTCTTATTTTAAAATAAGTTACACGTGCAAAAGAGAGAAGAGAAATTTCTCTAAAGTAACAAAGCTAGCAGGTAGGAGAACTGGTGTTTGAACTCTTATTTCAGAGTCTGTACTCTTAACCACTGAGTGATAATTTTTCTGGTTGCTTATGTATATACATCTCACATATAGAAAGAAATTATGAAGATTGTTATTGACATTTTATATCATTTTTCACACAGAATTTCACGTGATTTTAATTGCATTTTTAAATTTTTTGAAAAATTTTAAACTTACAGAAATGTTGCCAAAAGACTGTACAGATTTCCTGCATACCTTTCACTTCGCCTTCTCTAATGTTAATGTCCTACATATTCAGAGTACAATTTTTGAATCAAAATATTAATATAGGTACATACTACTATCAATTCAAATATTATTTCATTCAAATTTCATCAGATTTTCTCCTGATGTCCCTTTCTATTATAGAATCTAAACCAGGATACCACATTACACTTAATTATCAGGTCTCCTTAATTTCCTCCAATCTGTGACAATTACTCAGTCTTTCTTTGTCTTTCATGATCTTTCATAACACTCTTGGAAACAACTGTTCAGTGGTTTTGCAGAATGGTTTTGCAGTTTTAACCATTTCTGATCATTAGACTTACGCTACACATTCTGGGCAAAAATATCACAGAAGTGGTGTCCTCTACGTCATATATGGTATACCTGATGTTGATATAACTTAATTATGATGGATTTAACTGGTAAATTTTGTTGTGTTTGCTAAGTTTTCCCACACTTTTCCCTTTATATTTAATATATTCTGTGAGATTCTTTGAAATGATGCACACATCACCTCTCAATAAACTCAGTAACTCATTAAAATAATAGTCTTCTCTAAAGTTACTGGTAACTGATAATGGTAATTAAATTTCACAAGGCTAATCTGGATTTTCAAATCGGGAAGTCAGTAATATAGAGGTATCATTTTGTATTAATCACTGCTCACTCGCCTTCAAACCCAGTATGTATTTCTCCTGACATGCTCACTACATCTCCTGATGCCCTACTTCACAGAATCCCCAGCACCTGCTCTGTCTACCGTCAACTCACGGATGGCCCACATCACTCCTTCTGGTGATAAACATGAAGTTTAATCTTTAGGAACTTCCTGAATCTAAATATAGGGGCCTCTGCATTTCAATTCACTCCAATTTCATTTTCACTCATTTCCATTTCAATTTCATCCCAGTGAATTCCTGGAAATCATGTTAAAAATAAATCACATTTTGCCTTAGGTATCTGAGGCTTCACAGCTTATACAGAATCCAGATAAATCTTACATACGTCCAACAGTATGTCAAAGAAGCAAAAATATAACAACAAACCTTATATCAAAATATACTTGTCAAATAACACTCTAAGTCCTAAAAATCTGTCTTAAGTATATGTTACTCATGGGCTCCAACACAGCAAAAAAATGCAAATAGAAAATAAAATTTCCATTGTACCATTAAAAAGAAAAACACCTAAAATTTGTACATTGATTTTAACACTAGTCACATTTGTAATTCATATACTTTTAGTTGATTTAGAATTTCGAGGATGTGGCATAGGAAGGAAGTAGATAAGAAATTATTTAAATTACTCCCCTTTGCAAAAAATCTATTCCGAAAGTTTGAACTTTCTCCTCACTTCCTTCTTCCCCCTCACACATTTTTTCATATAAAATATATAGCAATCAAATTGCTGTTAAAATATTTAATATTTATTACACAATTGTAGGACCATAAACTTTCAACAAAGAATAATTGAAAACTAAGAGATTCCTGTTGAAATTTTGACCCATTAAATATTGACATAATTTTATACTGAGAAAAATAAATCTTATCAAGATTTAATAACTAATCTAAACTCATCTATTTCTAGCCAATAATAAGTAATATCAAAGTCCTAACTACAAAGACATTGCATAAGGGTTCTCTACTATAAACATATTCCATATTGATTTTTTCCCTAAGTTGTTTTTGATTGATATAAGCACATACATACAATTATTATTTTAAAGTGTGCATTTCAGTGGATTTTCATACATTCACAAAGTTAGGCAACCATTACCATTATCTAATTCCAAAATACTTTTATCACCCCTAAAAGAAATCATATATTCATTACAATCACTTTCCATTCTCCTCTGGCAAGCACTAATCTACTTTCTATCAACATAAATTTGCCTATTCCAGATATTTCATGTAAATGTAATTGTATAATATGTGGTCATTTGTGTCTTATTTCTTTCACTAAGCATGCTGTTTTCAAATTTCATCCATGTTATAGCACATACCAGTACTTTTCCTTTTTATGGCTGAATAATATTCCACTGCAAGGGTATACTACTTTTGTTTACCCATTCATCAATTTTTGAACATTTGTTTGTTTACACTTTTGGGCTATTATAAATAGTGCTACTATGACATCATGTATAAGTTTTTGCGTGAACATACCCTCAATTAACTTGTGTATAAATTAAATTTCTGGGCCTTGTGGAAACTTTATATTTAAATTTATGATAACTGCCAAACTGTTTTCCAAAGCAGCTACACCATTTACATTCTCCTGAACAATATGAGTGCGTTCTCATTTCTCCACATCCTCACCAACACTTGCTATTATCTGACTTTTTAATCCAAGTCATTCTAGTGGATGTGAGTTAGATCTCTTTATGGCTTTCTCTAACCTGCCTCTTGAGAAACCTATATGCAGGTCAAGAAGCAACAGTTAGAACTGGACATGGAACAACAGACTGGTTCCAAACAGGAAAAAGAGTACATCAAGGCTGAATATTATCACCCTGCTTATTTAACTTATATGCAGAGTACATCATGAGAAACGCTGGGCTGGAAGAAGCACAAGCTGGAATCAAGATTGCTGGGAGAAATACCAATAACTTTAGATATGCAGATGACACCACTCTTATGGCAGAAAGTGAAGAAGAACTAAAAAGCCTCTTGATGAAACTGAAAGTTGGCTTAAAGCTCAACATTCAGAAAACTAAGATCATGGCATCTGGTCCCATCACTTCATGGGAAATAGACGGGGAAACAGTGGAACCAGTGTCAGACTTTATTTTTTTTGGCTCCAAAATCACTGCAGATGATGATTGCAGCCATGAAATTAAAAGACGCTGACTCCTTGGAAGGAAAGTTATGACCAAACTAGATAGCATATTAAAAAGCAGAGACATTACTTTGTCAACAAAGGTCCAGCTAGTCCAGGCTATGGTTTTTCCAGTGGTCATGTATGGATGTGAGCGTTGAACGGTGAAGAAAGCCGAGGGCTGAAAAACTGATGCTTTTGAACTGTGGTGTTGAAGAAGACTCTTGAGAGTCCCTTGGACTGCAAGGAGATCCAACCAGTCCATCCTAAAGGAGATCAGTCCTGGGTATTCGTTGGAAGGACTGATGCTGAGGCTGAAAGTCCAATACTTTGGCCATCTCATGCGAAGAGTCGACTCGTTGGAAAAGACCCTGATGTTGGGAGGGATTGGGGGCAGGAGGAGAAGGGGACGGCAGAGGATGAGATGGCTGGATGGCATCACCAACTCTATGGACATGAGTTTGAGTAAACTCCAGGAGTTGGTGATGGACAGGGAGGCCTGGCGTGCTGCGATTCATGGGGTCACAAAGAGTCAGACACGACTGAGCGACTGAGCGACTGAACTGAATGAGTAATGATGATGATCATCTTTTCATATGCTTATGGGCCAGATGCATACTCTTTTTGGAAGAATATCTATGCAAATCCTTCTCCTATTTTTTAAAATTGGGTAATTAATATTTTTGTTATTAAGTTGTAATAATTCTTTTCATATTCTGGATACTATTCCCTTGTTAGATATATTTGTTTGAAATATTTTCTCCCATTCTGCAGGTTGTCTTTTATTTTTTTATAGAGTCCTTTGAAATGCAAAAGGTTTTAATTTTCAAGTCCAATGTATCCATTTTTATTTTGGTTGCTTGTACTTTTTGTGTCAAATCTAAGAAACTATTGCCTAAGTCAAGCTTGCAGTTATGTTTTTCTATGTTTTCTTCCAAGAGCTTTATAATTTTAGCTCTTACCATTTAGCAATTTGGTACATTTTGAGTTAACTTTTGAATATGTTATGAAGTAGGGGTCCAAGTTCATTCTTTTGCATGTGGATACCCAGTTGTCCACATTTACTGAAAAGATTACTTTTCCCTCATTGAAATGTCTTGGTATTTATTAATTGTATTACACTGCTGCATTGGACCTCATCTATATCACACACTACTATAGCAATTTTCTCCTAACTGCATTTTCTTTCTTCTCTGGCCTCAGTATTTGAGCTTAACCACAGAAGTTATTCTGGCAATTATTAAGGATGTTTTGAAAGCCACCTCAGAGCATTCAATTGCTCTTTTATTTATTGTTCTATTGCTCTTTCCTACTCACTATTTGTTGATCAAAAGTAGTTGTTAGAAGGGCTGAACAAAGAAACTGCAGGGTGCCTGAACTGAGATGTGATTACCTTCCTTCAGATCTTCTGTTTGCCTCTAAGCCTACATAGAAATCTTGATTTTCAAACACCACTCTTTAAAAAATGAGACTATAATGTCTCTGGACAAGTTGGCCCAAACTCTAAAACCCAGAAAAAAGGTAAGTAGGAAAAGTCTTAAAGAACCTCTGAAGAATAAGCAACAGCCTTTTCCTAAAGAATTAAAACAGAAAAGAAAAAGGGGGGTTTAAGTTTAACTTTTCCATTTTGGTGCAAAGACACATTTTTCCAAATAAAATTACTTGAGAAATGCTAATGAACAAGAGGTTAAGTTGTATAATCATTTGGAATACTGAAATTATAAATTAGAGCTAACCATATGCCTATTCCATGGCTCAAGAATAATTAGTAATGTGATAACCACAAAATGTACAAAAATGTTGACAGCAACTTTAGCCATAATGGCTCAAACTGGAAACAACCACGTGTCCAATAATAAAACAACAGAAAACAAATTGTCTGTGACCATAAAATGAAATACTAAACAGCAATAAAGAGATCATAATCCCAGACATGCAACTCAAAATGTACCAAATTGCTAAATGGTAAGAGCTAAAATTATAAAGCTCTTGGAAGAAAACATAGAAAAACATAACTGCAAGCTTGACTTAGGCAATAGTTTCTTAGATTTGACACAAAAAGTACACTCTCCCACACATGCTGCTGCGGCTAAGTCGCTTCAGTCATGTCCTACCCTGTGCGACCCCATAGATGGGTCCACCGGGCTCCCCTGTCCCTGGGATTCTCCAGGCAAGAACACTGGAGTGGGTTGCCATTTCCTTCTCCATAGACACACACACGAAAAATACACACTCTCTGATACTATGTATCTGAAATTCAAGAGCATATAAAACTAATCCAAGATATTAGCAATCCAAAAATCAATTCCTTTTGGGGGAAACAGTAACTAGAAAATGAGAAACTTTCGTGGAAGGGGAATAGTCTATGTCGTGAGCTGGGTGAGACTATACAGGTGTATACATAATAAAAATAAATCAGTACATACATTTACAATT